>NC_136493.1:152314840-152382340 GCF_053919585.1 Euprymna scolopes | reverse complement strand
CATTTGGTTTCATGTTTTTTTTTATTAACATTAATTTTCTCGTGCAACATTTGCAAAGACTTCCACCTATTCGTTCTTATCCCTTTTTTGTTTTCTTTTGTTTATTTTTTTTTAATAACTCGAGCACATCTAACTTGTAGCTAGCCGTTATATAAATCGCAGTTATCGACATACATTAATTAATGGGACAGCAGTAATTCGCCTCCTCTTTTGAAAATAATATGAATTTTGTTCCAGTCAAATTCAGTTACAAACACCATCTCGATTGAGTTATGAGTTATGTTTGATTATTGCTTGCAACTTTTAATCGGCTTGGGAGTAGAGAATGAATAAATTTATGACCTAATCAATTTGAAACGCGCCGTTCCAGAACATTATCAGCGTTTGCGTCATTCAGTCTTTCTCAAATTTGGTTGCTTTATTTTAATTGTTTTTATCTTTACAAAGTTTCGACCGTTCTACTCTTCCGTCATCTCAAGTGATATTATTATAACTTCTCTTTATATAAGTGTGTGTGTGTGTGTGTGTGTTTGTATGTCAGGCAAAAAATTTCGATAGACGTGACGAACACTGACAAAATTGGTATTATTTGAAAGATAGGTCTCTCAGACGACAAATATCGAAAAATTGACCCAAAACAATTTTGTGCTGATCAACTGAGCCGTTTTTTATTACAAGGGGTCAGTTTTTGCGCCGACAGTTTTGAAAAGTCATCATCTACCTTAATCATCGTACGTTTAAAACACGTTATTCTGAATGCCAATGACGTCACGTGCGCCCTGGCCGAATTGGTAAACGCATTTGCTTTTTTTTTCCCATCCTTTTCTTCTTCCACGTTTTTTTTCACCTCCTTTTCTTCTTCCACGTTTTTTTCACCTCCTTTTCTTCTTCCACGTTTTTTTCACCTCCTTTTCTTCTTCCACGGTTTTTTCACCTCCTTTTCTTCTTCCACGTTTTTTTCACCTCCTTTTCTTCTTCCAAGTTTTTTTCACCTCCTTTTCTTCTTCCAAGTTTTTTCACCTCCTTTTCTTCTTCCACGTTTTTTTCACCTCCTTTTCTTCTTCCACGTTTTTTTCACCTCTTCTTTTTCTTCCACGTTTTTTTTCACCTCCTTTTCTTCTTCCACGTTTTTTTCACCTCCTTTTCTTCTTCCAAGTTTTTTTTCACCTCCTTTTCTTCTTCCACGTTTTTTTCACGTCTTTTTTTTCTTCCACGTTTTTTTCACCTCCTTTTCTTCTTCCAAGTTTTTTTCACCTCCTTTTCTTCTTCCACGTTTTTTTCACCTCCTTTTCTTCTTCCAAGTTTTTTTTCACCTCCTTTTCTTCCTCCACGTTTTTTTCACCTCTTTTTTTTCTTCCACGTTTTTTTCACCTCTTTTTTTTCTTCCACGTTTTTTTCACCTCCTTTTCTTCTTCCACGTTTTTTTCACCTCCTTATCTTCTTCCACGTTTTTTTCACCTCCTTTTCTTCTCCCACGTTTTTTTTACCTCTTTTTTTCTTGCACGTTTTTTTCACCTCCTTTTCTTCTTCCACGTTTTTTTCACCTCCTTCCAAGTTTTTTTCACCTCTTTTTCTTCTTCCAAGTTTTTTTCACCTCTTTTTTTTCTTCCACGTTTTTTTTCACCTCCTTTTCTTCTTCCAAGTTTTTTTTACCTCCTTTTCTTCTTCCGTTTTTTTTCACCTCCTTTTCTTCTTCCAAGTTTTTTTCACCTCCTTTTCTTCTTCCACGTTTTTTTCACCTCCTTTCCTTCTTCAAAGTTTTTTAACCTCATTTTCTTCTTCAAAGTTTTTTTCACCTTCTTTTCTTCTTCCACGTTTTTTTCACCTCCTTTTCTTCTTCCACGTTTTTTTTCACCTCCTTTTCTTCTTCAACGTTTTTTTTAACCTCCTTTTGTTCTTCCACGTTTTTTTCACCTCTTTTTCTTCTTCCAAGTTTTTTTCACCTTCTTTTCTTCTCCCACGTTTTTTCACCTCCTTTTCTTCTTCCACGTTTTTTTCACCTCTTTTTCTTCTTCCAAGTTTTTTTCACCTTCTTTTCTTCTCCCACGTTTTTTCACCTCCTTTAATTCTTCCACGTTTTTTTTCACCTCCTTTTCTTCTTCCGTTTTTTTCACCTCCTTTTCTTCTTCCAAGTTTTTTTCACCTTCTTTTCTTCTTCCGTTTTTTTCACCTCCTTTTCTTCTTCCAAGTTTTTTTCACCTTCTTTTCTTCTTCCACGTTTTTTCACCTCCTTTTCCTCTTCCGTTTTTTTCACCTCCTTTTCTTCTTCCACGTTTTTTTTCACCTCCTTTTCTTCTTCCACGTTTTTTTTCACCTTCTTTTCTTCTTCCACGTTTTTTTCACCTTCTTTTCTTCTTCCACGTTTTTTTCACCTCCTTTTCTTCTTCCGTTTTTTTCACCTCCTTTTCTTCTTCCACGTTTTTTTCACCTCCTTTTCTTCTTCCGTTTTTTTCACCTCCTTTTCTTCTTCCACGTTTTTTTTCACCTCCTTTTCTTCTTCCACGTTTTTTTTCACCTCCTTTTCTTCTTCCAAGTTTTTTTCACCTTCTTTTCTTCTTCCACGTTTTTTCACCTCCTTTTCCTCTTCCAAGTTTGTTTCACCTCCTTTTCTTCTTCCGTTTTTTTCACCTCCTTTTCTTCTTCCACGTTTTTTTTCACCTCCTTTTCTTCTTCCACGTTTTTTTTCACCTTCTTTTCTTCTTCCACGTTTTTTTCACCTGTTTTTCTTCTTCCAAGTTTTTTTCACCTCCTTTTCTTCTTCCGTTTTTTTCACCTCCTTTTCTTCTTCCAAGTTTTTTTCACCTTCTTTTCTTCTCCCACGTTTTTTCACCTCCTTTTCTTCTTCCACGTTTTTTTCACCTGTTTTTCTTCTTCCAAGTTTTTTTCACCTCCTTTTCTTCTTCCGTTTTTTTCACCTCCTTTTCTTCTTCAAAGTTTTTTTAACCTTCTTTTCTTCTTCAACGTTTTTTTTCACCTCCTTTTCTTCTTCCACGTTTTTTTCACCTCTTTTTCTTCTTCCAAGTTTTTTTCACCTCCTTTTCTTCTTCCAAGTTTTATTCACTTCCTTTTCTTCTTCCACGTTTTTTCACCTCCTTTTCTTCTTCCACGTGTTTTTCACCTCTTTTTTTTCTTCCACGTTTTTTTTCACCTCCTTTTCATCTTCCAAGTTTTTTTCACCTCCTTTTCTTCTTCTCAGTTTTTTTCACCTCTTTTTTTTCTTCCACGTTTTTTTCACCTCCTCTTCTTCTTCCACGTTTTTTCACCTCCTTTTCTTCTTCCACGTTTTTTCACCTCCTTTTCTTCTTCCACGTGTTTTTCACCTCTTTTTTTTCTTCCACGTTTTTTTTCACCTCCTTTTCTTCTTCCACGTTTTTTGACCTCCTTTTCTGCTTCCAAGTTTTTTTCACCTCCTTTTCTTCTCCCACGTTTTTTTCACCTCCTTTTCTTCTTCCATGTTTTTTATCACCTCCTTTTCTTCTTGCACGTTTTTTTCACCTCCTTTTCTTCTTCCAAGTTTTTTTTACCTCCTTTTCTTCTTCCACTTTTTTTTCACCTCCTTTTCTTCTTCCAAGTTTTTTTTCACCTCCTTTTCTTCTCCCACGTTTTTTTCACCTCTTTTTTTCTTGCACGTTTTTTTCACCTCCTTTTCTTCTTCCAAGTTTTTTTCACCTCTTTTTTTTCTTCCACGTTTTTTTCACCTCTTTTTTTTCTTCCACGTTTTTTTCACCTCCTTTTCTTCTTCCAAGTTTTTTTTACCTCCTTTTCTTCTTCCGTTTTTTTCACCTCCTTTTCTTCTTCCAAGTTTTTTTCACCTCCTTTTCTTCTTCCAAGTTTTTTTCACCTCCTTTCCTTCTTCAAAGTTTTTTAACCTCATTTTCTTCTTCAAAGTTTTTTTCACCTTCTTTTCTTCTTCCACGTTTTTTTCACCTCCTTTTCTTCTACCACGTTTTTTTTCACCTCCTTTTCTTCTTCAACGTTTTGTTTAACCTCCTTTTCTTCTTCCACGTTTTTTTCACCTCTTTTTCTTTTTCCAAGTTTTTTTCACCTTCTTTTCTTCTTCCAAGTTTTTTTCACCTTCTTTTCTTCTTCCAAGTTTTTTTCACCTCCTTTTCTTCTTCCGTTTTTTTCACCTCCTTTTCTTCTTCCAAGTTTTTTTCACCTCCTTTTCTTCTTCCAAGTTTTTTTCACCTTCTTTTCTTCTTCCAAGTTTTTTTCACCTTCTTTTCTTCTCCCACGTTTTTTCACCTCCTTTTCTTCTTCCAAGTTTTTTTCACCTCCTTTTCTTCTTCCGTTTTTTTCACCTCCTTTTCTTCTTCCAAGTTTTTTTCACCTCCTTTTCTTCTTCCAAGTTTTTTTCACCTTCTTTTCTTCTTCCAAGTTTTTTTCACCTTCTTTTCTTCTCCCACGTTTTTTCACCTCCTTTTCTTCTTCCAAGTTTTTTTCACCTCCTTTTCTTCTTCCGTTTTTTTCACCTCCTTTTCTTCTTCCAAGTTTTTTTCACCTCCTTTTCTTCTTCCAAGTTTTTTTCACCTTCTTTTCTTCTTCCAAGTTTTTTTCACCTTCTTTTCTTCTCCCACGTTTTTTCACCTCCTTTTCCTCTTCCAAGTTTTTTTCACCTCCTTTTCTTCTTCCGTTTTTTTCACCTCCTTTTCTTCTTCCAAGTTTTTTTCACCTCCTTTTCTTCTTCCGTTTTTTTCACCTCCTTTTCTTCTTCCAAGTTTTTTTCACCTTCTTTTCTTCTTCCAAGTTTTTTTCACCTTCTTTTCTTCTCCCACGTTTTTTCACCTCCTTTTCTTCTTCCAAGTTTTTTTCACCTCCTTTTCTTCTTCCGTTTTTTTCACCTCCTTTTCTTCTTCCAAGTTTTTTTCACCTCCTTTTCTTCTTCCAAGTTTTTTTCACCTTCTTTTCTTCTTCCAAGTTTTTTTCACCTTCTTTTCTTCTTCCACGTTTTTTTCATCTCCTTTTCTTCTTCCAAGTTTTTTTCACCTTCTTTTCTTCTTCCAAGTTTTTTTCACCTTCTTTTCTTCTTCCACGTTTTTTTCATCTCCTTTTCTTCTTCCAAGTTTTTTTCACATTCTTTTCTTCTTCCACGTTTTTTTCACCTCCTTTTCTTCTTCCAAGTTTTTTTCACCTCCTTTTCTTCTTCCACGTTTTTTCACCTCCTTTTCCTCTTCCAAGTTTTTTTCACCTCCTTTTCTTCTTCCACGTTTTTTTTTCACCTCCTTTTCTTCTTCCACGTTTTTTCACCTGTTTTTCTTCTTCCAAGTTTTTTTCACCTTCTTTTCTTCTTCCAAGTTTGTTTCACCTCCTTTTCTTCTTCCACGTTTTTTCACCTCCTTTTCTTCTTCCACGTTTTTTCACCTCCTTTTCTTCTTCCACGTTTTTTTCACCTCCTTTTCTTCTTCCAAGTTTGTTTCACCTCCTTTTCTTCTTCCACGTTTTTTCACCTCTTTTTCTTCTTCCACGTTTTTTCACCTCCTTTTCTTCTTCCACGTTTTTTTCACCTCCTTTTCTTCTTCCAAGTTTGTTTCACCTCCTTTTCTTCTTCCACGTCTTTTTCACCTCCTTTTCTTCTTCCAAGTTTGTTTCACCTCCTTTTCTTCTTCCACGTTTTTTCACCTCCTTTTCTTCTTCCACGTTTTTTTCACCTCCTTTTCTTCTTCCAAGTTTGTTTCACCTCCTTTTCTTCTTCCAAGTTTGTTTCACCTCCTTTTCTTCTTCCACGTTTTTTAACCTCCTTTTCTTCTTCCACGTTTTTTCACCTCCTTTTCTTCTTCCACGTTTTTTTCACCTCCTTTTCTTCTTCCAAGTTTGTTTCACCTCCTTTTCTTCTTCCACGTTTTTTTCACCTCCTTTTCTTCTTCCAAGTTTGTTTCACCTCTTTTTCTTCTTCCACGTTTTTTTCACCTCCTTTTCTTCTCCCACGTTTTTTTTCACCTCCTTTTCTTCTTCCAAGTTTGTTTCACCTCCTTTTCTTCTTCCAAGTTTGTTTCACCTCCTTTTCTTCTTCCACGTTTTTTCACCTCCTTTTCTTCTTCCACGTTTTTTCACCTCCTTTTCTTCTTCCACGTTTTTTTCACCTTCTTTTCTTCTTCCAAGTTTGTTTCACCTCCTTTTCTTCTTCCACGTTTTTTTCACCTCCTTTTCTTCTTCCAAGTTTGTTTCACCTCCTTTTCTTCTTCCACGTTTTTTTCACCTCCTTTTCTTCTTCCAAGTTTGTTTCACCTCCTTTTCTTCTTCCACGTTTTTTTCACCTCCTTTTCTTCTTCCAAGTTTGTTTCACCTCCTTTTCTTCTTCCACGTTTTTTTCACCTCCTTTTCTTCTTCCAAGTTTGTTTCACCTCCTTTTCTTCTTCCACGTTTTTTCACCTCCTTTTCTTCTTCCACGTTTTTTTCACCTCCTTTTCTTCTTCCAAGTTTGTTTCACCTCCTTTTCTTCTTCCAAGTTTTTTTCACCTCCTTTTCTTCTTCCACGTTTTTTTCACCTCCTTTTCTTCTTCCAAGTTTTTTTCACCTCCTTTTCTTCTTCCACGTTTTTTTCACCTCCTTTTCTTCTTCCAAGTTTGTTTCACCTCCTTTTCTTCTTCCACGTTTTTTTCACCTCCTTTTCTTCTCCCACGTTTTTTTTCACCTCCTTTTCTTCTTCCAAGTTTGTTTCACCTCCTTTTCTTCTTCCAAGTTTGTTTCACCTCCTTTTCTTCTTCCACGTTTTTTCACCTCCTTTTCTTCTTCCACGTTTTTTCACCTCCTTTTCTTCTTCCACGTTTTTTTCACCTCCTTTTCTTCTTCCAAGTTTGTTTCACCTCCTTTTCTTCTTCCACGTTTTTTTCACCTCCTTTTCTTCTTCCAAGTTTGTTTCACCTCCTTTTCTTCTTCCACGTTTTTTCACCTCCTTTTCTTCTTCCACGTTTTTTTCACCTCCTTTTCTTCTTCGAAGTTTGTTTCACCTCCTTTTCTTCTTCCACGTTTTTTTCACCTCCTTTTCTTCTTCCAAGTTTGTTTCACCTCCTTTTCTTCTTCCACGTTTTTTTCACCTCCTTTTCTTCTTCCAAGCTTGTTTCACCTCCTTTTCTTCTTCCACGTTTTTTTCACCTCCTTTTCTTCTTCCAAGTTTGTTTCACCTCCTTTTCTTCTTCCACGTTTTTTTCACCTCCTTTTCTTCTTCCAAGTTTGTTTCACCTCCTTTTCTTCTTCCACGTTTTTTTCACCTCCTTTTCTTCTTCCAAGTTTGTTTCACCTCCTTTTCTTCTTCCACGTTTTTTTCACCTCCTTTTCTTCTTCCAAGTTTGTTTCACCTCCTTTTCTTCTTCCACGTTTTTTTCACCTCCTTTTCTTCAACCAAGTTTGTTTCACCTCCTTTTCTTCTTCCACGTTTTTTTCACCTCCTTTTCTTCTTCCAAGTTTGTTTCACCTCCTTTTCTTCTTCCACGTTTTTTTCACCTCCTTTTCTTCTTCCAAGTTTGTTTCACCTCCTTTTCTTCTTCCACGTTTTTTTCACCTCCTTTTCTTCTTCCAAGTTTGTTTCACCTCCTTTTCTTCTTCCACGTTTTTTTCACCTCCTTTTCTTCTTCCAAGTTTGTTTCACCTCCTTTTCTTCTTCCACGTTTTTTTCACCTCCTTTTCTTCTTCCAAGTTTGTTTCACCTCCTTTTCTTCTTCCACGTTTTTTTCACCTCCTTTTCTTCTTCCAAGTTTGTTTCACCTCCTTTTCTTCTTCCACGTTTTTTTCACCTCCTTTTCTTCTTCCAAGTTTGTTTCACCTCCTTTTCTTCTTCCACGTTTTTTCACCTCCTTTTCTTCTTCCACGTTTTTTTCACCTCCTTTTCTTCTTCCAAGTTTGTTTCACCTCCTTTTCTTCTTCCACGTTTTTTTCACCTCCTTTTCTTCTTCCAAGTTTGTTTCACCTCCTTTTCTTCTTCCACGTTTTTTTCACCTCCTTTTCTTCTTCCAAGTTTGTTTCACCTCCTTTTCTTCTTCCACGTTTTTTTCACCTCCTTTTCTTCTTCCAAGTTTGTTTCACCTCCTTTTCTTCTTCCACGTTTTTTTCACCTCCTTTTCTTCTCCCACGTTTTTTTTCACCTCCTTTTCTTCTTCCAAGTTTGTTTCACCTCCTTTTCTTCTTCCAAGTTTGTTTCACCTCCTTTTCTTCTTCCACGTTTTTTCACCTCCTTTTCTTCTTCCACGTTTTTTTCACCTCCTTTTCTTCTTCCAAGTTTGTTTCACCTCCTTTTCTTCTTCCAAGTTTGTTTCACCTCCTTTTCTTCTTCCAAGTTTGTTTCACCTCCTTTTCTTCTTCCAAGTTTGTTTCACCTCCTTTTCTTCTTCCACGTTTTTTCACCTCCTTTTCTTCTTCCACGTTTTTTTCACCTCCTTTTCTTCTTCCACGTTTTTTTCACCTCCTTTTCTTCTTCCAAGTTTGTTTCACCTCCTTTTCTTCTTCCAAGTTTGTTTCACCTCCTTTTCTTCTTCCACGTTTTTTTCACCTCCTTTTCTTCTTCCACGTTTTTTTCACCTTCTTTTCTTCTTCCACGTTTTTTTCACCTCCTTTTCTTCTTCCAAGTTTGTTTCACCTCCTTTTCTTCTTCCAAGTTTGTTTCACCTCCTTTTCTTCTTCCACGTTTTTTTCACCTCCTTTTCTTCTTCCAAGTTTGTTTCACCTCCTTTTCTTCTTCCAAGTTTTTTTCACCTCCTTTTCTTCTTCCAAGTTTGTTTCACCTCCTTTTCTTCTTCCAAGTTTGTTTCACCTCCTTTTCTTCTTCCACGTTTTTTTTCACCTCCTTTTCTTCTTCCACGTTTTTTTCACCTCCTTTTCTTCTTCCAAGTTTGTTTCACCTCCTTTTCTTCTTCCAAGTTTGTTTCACCTCCTTTTCTTCTTCCACGTTTTTTTCACCTCCTTTTCTTCTTCCACGTTTTTTTCACCTCCTTTTCTTCTTCCACGTTTTTTCACCTCCTTTTCTTCTTCCACGTTTTTTTCACCTCCTTTTCTTCTTCCAAGTTTGTTTCACCTCCTTTTCTTCTTCCACGTTTTTTCACCTCCTTTTCTTCTTCCAAGTTTGTTTCCCCTCCTTTTCTTCTTCCACGTTTTTTTCACCTCCTTTTCTTCTTCCAAGTTTGTTTCACCTCCTTTTCTTCTTCCACGTTTTTTTTCACCTCCTTTTCTTCTTCCACGTTTTTTCACCTCCTTTTCTTCTCCCACTTTTTTTTTCACCTCCTTTTCTTCTTCCACGTTTTTTCACCTCCTTTTCTTCTTCCAAGTTTTTTTCACCTCCTTTTCTTCTTCCGTTTTTTTCACCTCCTTTTCTTCTTCCAAGTTTTTTTCACCTCCTTTTCTTCTTCCGTTTTTTTCACCTCCTTTTCTTCTTCCAAGTTTTTTTCACCTTCTTTTCTTCTTCCAAGTTTTTTTCACCTTCTTTTCTTCTCCCACGTTTTTTCACCTCCTTTTCTTCTTCCAAGTTTTTTTCACCTCCTTTTCTTCTTCCGTTTTTTTCACCTCCTTTTCTTCTTCCAAGTTTTTTTCACCTCCTTTTCTTCTTCCAAGTTTTTTTCACCTTCTTTTCTTCTTCCACGTTTTTTCACCTCCTTTTCCTCTTCCAAGTTTTTTTCACCTCCTTTTCTTCTTCCACGTTTTTTTTCACCTCCTTTTCTTCTTCCACGTTTTTTTCACCTTCTTTTCTTCTTCCACGTTTTTTTTCACCTCCTTTTCTTCTTCCACGTTTTTTTCACCTGTTTTTCTTCTTCCAAGTTTTTTTCACCTTCTTTTCTTCTTCCAAGTTTTTTTCACCTCCTTTTCTTCTTCCACGTTTTTTTCACCTGTTTTTCTTCTTCCAAGTTTTTTTCACCTTCTTTTCTTCTTCCAAGTTTTTTTCACCTCCTTTTCTTCTTCCACGTTTTTTTTCACCTCCTTTTCTTCTTCCACGTTTTTTCACCTCCTTTTCCTCTTCCAAGTTTTTTTCACCTCCTTTTCTTCTTCCACGTTTTTTTTCACCTTCTTTTCTTCTTCCAAGTTTGTTTCACCTCCTTTTCTTCTTCCACGTTTTTTTTCACCTTCTTTTCTTCTTCCACGTTTTTTCACCTCCTTTTCCTCTTCCAAGTTTTTTTCACCTCCTTTTCTTCTTTCACGTTTTTTTTCACCTCCTTTTCTTCTTCCACGTTTTTTTCACCTGTTTTTCTTCTTCCAAGTTTTTTTCACCTTCTTTTCTTCTTCCAAGTTTTTTTCACCTTCTTTTCTTCTTCCAAGTTTTTTTCACCTTCTTTTCTTCTCCCACGTTTTTTCACCTCCTTTTCCTCTTCCAAGTTTTTTTCACCTCCTTTTCTTCTTCCACGTTTTTTTTCACCTCCTTTTCTTCTTCCACGTTTTTTTCACCTGTTTTTCTTCTTCCAAGTTTTTTTCACCTTCTTTTCTTCTTCCAAGTTTTTTTCACCTTCTTTTCTTCTTCCAAGTTTTTTTCACCTTCTTTTCTTCTCCCACGTTTTTTTCACCTCCTTTTCCTCTTCCAAGTTTTTTTCACCTCCTTTTCTTCTTCCACGTTTTTTTTCACCTCCTTTTCTTCTTCCACGTTTTTTTCACCTGTTTTTCTTCTTCCAAGTTTTTTTCACCCCCTTTTCTTTTTCCGTTTTTTTCACCTCCTTTTCTTCTTCCACGTTTTTTTCACCTCTTTTTCTTCTTCCAAGTTTTTTTCACCTCCTTTTCTTCTTCCAAGTTTTATCACCTGTTTTTCTTCTTCCACGTTTTTTTACCTCCTTTTCTGCTTCCAAGTTTTTTTCACCTCCTTTTCTTCTCCCACGTTTTTTTCACCTCCTTTTCTTCTTCCACGTTTTTTTCACCTCATTTTCTTCTTCCACGTTTTTTCACCTCCTTTTCTTCTTCCACGTTTTTTCACCTCCTTTTCTTCTTCCACGTGTTTTTCACCTCTTTTTTTTCTTCCACGTTTTTTTTCACCTCCTTTTCATCTTCCAAGTTTTTTTCACCTCCTTTTCTTCTTCTCAGTTTTTTTCACCTCCTTTTCTTCTTCCATGTTTTTTTAACCTCCTTTTCTACTTGCACGTTTTTTTCACCTCCTTTTCTTCTTCCAAGTTTTTTTTTACCTCCTTTTCTTCTTCCACTTTTTTTTCACCTCCTTTTCTTCTTCCAAGTTTTTTTTCACCTCCTTTTCTTCTCCCACGTCTTTTTCACCTCTTTTTTTCTTGCACGTTTATTTCGCCTCCTTTTCTTCTTCCACGTTTTTTTCACCTCCTTCCAAGTTTTTTTCACCTCTTTTTCTTCTTCCAAGTTTTTTTCACATCCTTTTCTTCTTCCAAGTTTCTTTTTCACCTCTTTTTCTTCTTCCACGTTTTTTTCACCTCTTTTTTTTCCTCCACATTGTTTTCACCTCCTTTTCTTCTTCCAAGTTTGTTCCACCTCCTTTTCTTCTTCCGTTTTTTTCACCTCCTTTTCTTCTTCCAAGTTTTTTTCACCTCCTTTTCTTCTTCCACGTTTTTTTCACCTCCTTTTCTTCTTCAAAGTTTTTTCACCTCCTTTTCTTCTCCAAAGTTTTTTTCACCTTCTTTTCTTCTTCCAAGTTTTTTTCATATCCTTTTCTTCTTCCACGTTTTTTTTTCACCTCCTTTTCTTCTTCAACGTTTTTTTTTAACCTCCTTTTCTTCTTCAACGTTTTTTTCACCTCTTTTTCTTCTTCCAAGTTTTTTTCACCTCCTTCTCTTCTCCCACGTTTTTCCACCTCCTTTTCTTCTTCCAAGTTTTTTTCACCTCCTTTTCTTCTTCCGTTTTTTTCACCTCCTTTTCTTCTTCCAAGTTTTTTTCACCTTCTTTTCTTCTTCCAAGTTTTTTTCACCTTCTTTTCTTCTTCCAAGTTTTTTTCACCTCCTTTTCTTCTTCCAAGTTTTTTTCACCTCCTTTTCTTCTTCCGTTTTTTTCACCTTCTTTTCTTCTTCCAAGTTTTTTTCACCTTCTTTTCTTCTTCCAAGTTTTTTTCACCTCCTTTTCTTCTTCCAAGGTTTTTTCACCTGTTTTTCTTCTTCCAAGTTTGTTTCACCTCCTTTTCTTCTTCCAAGTTTTTTTCACCTCCTTTTCTTCTTCCGTTTTTTTCACCTTCTTTTCTTCTTCCAAGTTTTTTTCACCTTCTTTTCTTCTTCCAAGTTTTTTTCACCTCCTTTTCTTCTTCCGTTTTTTTCACCTCCTTTTCTTCTTCCAAGTTTTTTTCACCTTCTTTTCTTCTTCCAAGTTTTTTTCACCTCCTTTTCTTCTTCCAAGTTTTTTTCACCTGTTTTTCTTCTTCCAAGTTTTTTTCACCTCCTTTTCTTCTTCCGTTTTTTTCACCTTCTTTTCTTCTTCCAAGTTTTTTTCACCTTCTTTTCTTCATCCAAGTTTTTTTCACCTCCTTTTCTTCTTCCGTTTTTTTCACCTGTTTTTCTTCTTCCAAGTTTGTTTCACCTCCTTTTCTTCTTCCAAGTTTTTTTCACCTCCTTTTCTTCTTCCGTTTTTTTCACCTTCTTTTCTTCTTCCAAGTTTTTTTCACCTTCTTTTCTTCTTCCAAGTTTTTTTCACCTCCTTTTCTTCTTCCAAGTTTTTTTCACCTCCTTTTCTTCTTCCGTTTTTTTCACCTTCTTTTCTTCTTCCAAGTTTTTTTCACCTTCTTTTCTTCTTCCAAGTTTTTTTCACCTCCTTTTCTTCTTCCAAGTTTTTTTCACCTGTTTTTCTTCTTCCAAGTTTGTTTCACCTCCTTTTCTTCTTCCAAGTTTTTTTCACCTCCTTTTCTTCTTCCGTTTTTTTCACTTTCTTTTCTTCTTCCAAGTTTTTTTCACCTTCTTTTCTTCTTCAATGTTTTTTTCACCTCCTTTTCTTCTTCCAAGTTTTTTTCACCTGTTTTTCTTCTTCCAAGTTTTTTTCACCTCCTTTTCTTCTTCCAAGTTTTTTTCACCTGTTTTTCTTCTTCCAAGTTTTTTTCACCTCCTTTTCTTCTTCCAAGTTTTTTTCACCTCCTTTTCTTCTTCCAAGTTTTTTTCACCTGTTTTTCTTCTTCCAAGTTTTTTTCACCTCCTTTTCTTCTTCCAAGTTTTTTTCACCTGTTTTTCTTCTTCCAAGTTTTTTTCACCTCCTTTTCTTCTTCCAAGTTTTTTTCACCTTCTTTTCTTCTTCCAAGTTTTTTTCACCTCCTTTTCTTCTTCCAAGTTTTTTTCACCTGTTTTTCTTCTTCCAAGTTTTTTTCACCTCCTTTTCTTCTTCCAAGTTTTTTTCACCTGTTTTTCTTCTTCCAAGTTTTTTTCACCTCCTTTTCTTCTTCCGTTTTTTTCACCTTCTTTTCTTCTTCCAAGTTTTTTTCACCTTCTTTTCTTCTTCCAAGTTTTTTTCACCTCCTTTTCTTCTTCCGTTTTTTTCACCTGTTTTTCTTCTTCCAAGTTTTTTTCACCTCCTTTTCTTCTTCCAAGTTTTTTTCACCTCCTTTTCTTCTTCCGTTTTTTTCACCTTCTTTTCTTCTTCCAAGTTTTTTTCACCTCCTTTTCTTCTTCCAAGTTTTTTTCACATCCTTTTCTTCTTCCAAGTTTTTTTCACCTCCTTTTCTTCTTCCGTTTTTTTCACCTTCTTTTCTTCTTCCAAGTTTTTTTCACCTTCTTTTCTTCTTCCAAGTTTTTTTCACCTCCTTTTCTTCTTCCAAGTTTTTTTCACCTGTTTTTCTTCTTCCAAGTTTGTTTCACCTCCTTTTCTTCTTCCAAGTTTTTTTCACCTCCTTTTCTTCTTCCGTTTTTTTTACTTTCTTTTCTTCTTCCAAGTTTTTTTCACCTTCTTTTCTTCTTCCAATTCTTTTTCACCTCCTTTTCTTCTTCCAAGTTTTTTTCACCTGTTTTTCTTCTTCCAAGTTTTTTTCACCTCCTTTTCTTCTTCCAAGTTTTTTTCACCTGTTTTTCTTCTTCCAAGTTTTTTTCACCTCCTTTTCTTCTTCCAAGTTTTTTTCACCTGCTTTTCTTCTTCCAAGTTTTTTTCACCTGTTTTTCTTCTTCCAAGTTTTTTTCACCTCCTTTTCTTCTTCCAAGTTTTTTTCACCTGTTTTTCTTCTTCCAAGTTTTTTTCACCTCCTTTTCTTCTTCCAAGTTTTTTTCACCTTCTTTTCTTCTTCCAAGTTTTTTTCACCTCCTTTTCTTCTTCCAAGTTTTTTTCACCTGTTTTTCTTCTTCCAAGTTTTTTTCACCTCCTTTTCTTCTTCCAAGTTTTTTTCACCTGTTTTTCTTCTTCCAAGTTTTTTTCACCTCCTTTTCTTCTTCCGTTTTTTTCACCTTCTTTTCTTCTTCCAAGTTTTTTTCACCTTCTTTTCTTCTTCCAAGTTTTTTTCACCTCCTTTTCTTCTTCCGTTTTTTTCACCTGTTTTTCTTCTTCCAAGTTTGTTTCACCTCCTTTTCTTCTTCCAAGTTTTTTTCACCTCCTTTTCTTCTTCCGTTTTTTTCACCTTCTTTTCTTCTTCCAAGTTTTTTTCACCTCCTTTTCTTCTTCCAAGTTTTTTTCACCTCCTTTTCTTCTTCCAAGTTTTTTTCACCTCCTTTTCTTCTTCCGTTTTTTTCACCTTCTTTTCTTCTTCCAAGTTTTTTTCACCTTCTTTTCTTCTTCCAAGTTTTTTTCACCTCCTTTTCTTCTTCCAAGTTTTTTTCACCTGTTTTTCTTCTTCCAAGTTTGTTTCACCTCCTTTTCTTCTTCCAAGTTTTTTTCACCTCCTTTTCTTCTTCCGTTTTTTTCACTTTCTTTTCTTCTTCCAAGTTTTTTTCACCTTCTTTTCTTCTTCCAAGTTTTTTTCACCTCCTTTTCTTCTTCCAAGTTTTTTTCACCTGTTTTTCTTCTTCCAAGTTTTTTTCACCTCCTTTTCTTCTTCCAAGTTTTTTTCACCTGTTTTTCTTCTTCCAAGTTTTTTTCACCTTCTTTTCTTCTTCCAAGTTTTTTTCACCTTCTTTTCTTCTTCCAAGTTTTTTTCACCTCCTTTTCTTCTTCCAAGTTTTTTTCACCTCCTTTTCTTCTTCCAAGTTTTTTTCACCTCCTTTTCTTCTTCCAAGTTTTTTTCACCTCCTTTTCTTCTTCCGTTTTTTTCACCTTCTTTTCTTCTTCCAAGTTTTTTTCACCTTCTTTTCTTCTTCCAAGTTTTTTTCACCTCCTTTTCTTCTTCCGTTTTTTTCACCTGTTTTTCTTCTTCCAAGTTAGTTTCACCTCCTTTTCTTCTTCCAAGTTTTTTTCACCTCCTTTTCTTCTTCCGTTTTTTTCACCTTCTTTTCTTCTTCCAAGTTTTTTTCACCTTCTTTTCTTCTTCCAAGTTTTTTTCACCTTCTTTTCTTCTAAAACGTTTTTTTCACCTCCTTTTCTTCTTCCAAGTTTTTTTCACCTCCTTTTCTTCTTCCAAGTTTTTTTGACCTTCTTTTCTTCTTCCAAGTTTTTTTCACCTGTTTTTCTTCTTCCAAGTTTGTTTCACCTCCTTTTCTTCTTCCAAGTTGTTTTCACCTCCTTTTCTTCTTCCAAGTTTTTTTCACCTTCTTTTCTTCTTCCACGTTTTTTTCACCTCCTTTTCTTCTTCCAAGTTTGTTTCACCTCCTTTTCTTCTTCCAAGTTTTTTTCACCTCCTTTTCTTCTTCCAAGTTTTTTTCACCTCCTTTTCTTCTTCCAAGTTTTTTTCACCTGTTTTTCTTCTTCCAAGTTTTTTTCACCTCCTTTTCTTCTTCCAAGTTTTTTTCACCTGTTTTTCTTCTTCCAAGTTTTTTTCACCTTCTTTTCTTCTTCAACGTTTTTTTCACCTTCTTTTCTTCTTCCAAGTTTTTTTCACCTCCTTTTCTTCTTCCAAGTTTTTTTCACCTCCTTTTCTTCTTCCAAGTTTTTTTCACCTCCTTTTCTTCTTCCAAGTTTTTTTCACCTCCTTTTCTTCTTCCGTTTTTTTCACCTTCTTTTCTTCTTCCAAGTTTTTTTCACCTTCTTTTCTTCTTCCAAGTTTTTTTCACCTCCTTTTCTTCTTCCGTTTTTTTCACCTGTTTTTCTTCTTCCAAGTTTGTTTCACCTCCTTTTCTTCTTCCAAGTTTTTTTCACCTCCTTTTCTTCTTCCGTTTTTTTCACCTTCTTTTCTTCTTCCAAGTTTTTTTCACCTTCTTTTCTTCTTCCAAGTTTTTTTCACCTTCTTTTCTTCTAAAACGTTTTTTTCACCTCCTTTTCTTCTTCCAAGTTTTTTTCACCTCCTTTTCTTCTTCCAAGTTTTTTTCACCTTCTTTTCTTCTTCCAAGTTTTTTTCACCTGTTTTTCTTCTTCCAAGTTTGTTTCACCTCCTTTTCTTCTTCCAAGTTGTTTTCACCTCCTTTTCTTCTTCCAAGTTTTTTTCACCTTCTTTTCTTCTTCCACGTTTTTTTCACCTGTTTTTCTTCTTCCAAGTTTGTTTCACCTCCTTTTCTTCTTCCAAGTTGTTTTCACCTCCTTTTCTTCTTCCAAGTTTTTTTCACCTCCTTTTCTTCTTCCAAGTTTTTTTCACCTTCTTTTCTTCTTCCAAGTTTTTTTCACCTTCTTTTCTTCTTCCAAGTTTTTTTCACCTTCTTTTCTTCTTCCAAGTTTTTTTCACCTTCTTTTCTTCTTCCAAGTTTTTTTCACCTTCTTTTCTTCTAAAACGTTTTTTTCACCTCCTTTTCTTCTTCCAAGTTTTTTTCACCTTCTTTTCTTCTAAAACGTTTTTTTCACCTCCTTTTCTTCTTCCAAGTTTTTTCACCTCCTTTAATTCTTCCACGTTTTTTTCACCTCTTTTTCTTCTTCACAGTTTTTTTCACCTCCTTTTCTTCTTCCAAGTTTTTTGACCTCCTTTTCTGCTTCCACTTTTTTTTCACCTCCTTTTCTTCTTCCAAGTTTTTTTTCACCTCCTTTTCTTCTCCCACGTTTTTTTTACCTCTTTTTTTCTTGCACGTTTTTTTCACCTCCTTTTCTTCTTCCATGTTTTTTATCACCTCCTTTTCTTCTTGCACGTTTTTTTCACCTCCTTTTCTTCTTCCAAGTTTTTTTTTACCTCCTTTTCTCGTTCCACTTTTTTTTCACCTCCTTTTCTTCTTCAAAGTTTTTTTCACCTCCTTTTCTTCTCCCACGTTTTTTTCACCTCTTTTTTTCTTACACGTTTTTTTCACCTCCTTTTCTTCTTCCACGTTTTTTTCACCTCCTTCCAAGTTTTTTTCACCTCTTTTTTTTCTTCCAAGTTTTTTTCACCTTTTTTTTTCCTTCCACGTTTTTTTCACCTCTTTTTTTTCTTCCACGTTTTTTTCACCTCCTTTTGTTCTTCCAAGTTTTTTTTACCTCCTTTTCTTCTTCCGTTTTTTTCACCTCCTTTTCTTCTTCCACGTTTTTTTAACCTCTTTTTCTTCTTCCAAGTTTTTTTCACCTTCTTTTCTTCTCCCACGTTTTTTTCACCTCCTTTTCCTCTTCCAAGTTTTTTTCACCTCCTTTTCTTCTTCCGTTTTTTTCACCTCCTTTTCTTCTTCCAAGTTTTTTTCACCTTCTTTTCTTCTTCCACGTTTTTTTCACCTTCTTTTCTTCTTCCACGTTTTTTCACCTTCTTTTCTTCTTCCAAGTTTTTTTCACCTTCTTTTCTTCTTCCACGTTTTGTTCACCTTCTTTTCTTCTTCCAAGTTTTTTTCACCTTCTTTTCTTCTTCCACGTTTTTTTCACCTTCTTTTCTTCTTCCAAGTTTTTTTCACCTTCTTTTCTTCTTCCAAGTTTTTTTAACCTTCTTTTCTTCTTCCACGTTTTTTTCACCTTCTTTTCTTCTTCCAAGTTTTTTTCACCTTCTTTTCTTCTTCCACGTTTTTTCACCTTCTTTTCTTCTTCCAAGTTTTTTTCACCTTCTTTTCTTCTTCCACGTTTTTTTCACCTTCTTTTCTTCTTCCAAGTTTTTTTCACCTTCTTTTCTTCTCCCACGTTTTTTCACCTCCTTTTTTTCTTCCAAGTTTTTTTCACCTCCTTTTCTTCTTCCGTTTTTTTCACCTCCTTTTCTTCTTCCAAGTTTTTTTCACCTTCTTTTCTTCTTCCACGTTTTTTCACCTCCTTTTCCTCTTCCAAGTTTGTTTCACCTCCTTTTCTTCTTCCGTTTTTGTCACCTCCTTTTCTTCTTCCACGTTTTTTTTCACCTCCTTTTCTTCTTCCACGTTTTTTTCACCTCCTTTTCTTCTTCCAAGTTTTTTTCACCTCCTTTTCTTCTTCCGTTTTTTCACCTCCTTTTCTTCTTCCAGGTTTTTTTCACCTTCTTTTCTTCTTCAACGTTTTTTTTCACCTCATTTTCTTCTTCCACGTTTTTTTCACCTCTTTTTCTTCTTCCAAGTTTTTTTCACCTCCTTTTCTTCTTCCAAGTTTTATTCACTTCCTTTTCTTCTTCCACGTTTTTTCACCTCCTTTTCTTCTTCCACGTTTTTTTCACCTCATTTTCTTCTTCCACGTTTTTTCACCTCCTTTTCTTCTTCCAAGTTTTTTTACCTCCTTTTCTTCTTCCACGTTTTTTCACCTCCTTTTCTTCTTCCAAGTTTTTTTCACCTCCTTTTCTTCTTCCACGTTTTTTCACCTCCTTTTCTTCTTCCACGTTTTTTTCACCTCCTTTTCTTCTTCCACGTTTTTTCACCTCCTTTTCTTCTTCCACGTGTTTTTCACCTCATTTTCTTCTTCCACGTTTTTTTTCACCTCCTTTTCATCTTCCAAGTTTTTTTCACCTCCTTTTCTTCTTCTCAGTTTTTTTCACCTCCTTTTCTTCTTCCATGTTTTTTTAACCTCCTTTTCTACTTGCACGTTTTTTTCACCTCCTTTTCTTCTTCCAAGTTTTTTTTTACCTCCTTTTCTTCTTCCACTTTTTTTTCACCTCCTTTTCTTCTTCCAAGTTTTTTTTCACCTCCTTTTCTTCTCCCACGTCTTTTTCACCTCTTTTTTCTTGCACGTTTTTTTCGCCTCCTTTTCTTCTTCCACGTTTTTTTCACCTCCTTCCAAGTTTTTTTCACCTCTTTTTCTTCTTCCAAGTTTTTTTCACATCCTTTTCTTCTTCCAAGTTTCTTTTTCACCTCTTTTTTTTCTTCCACGTTTTTTTCACCTCTTTTTTTCCTCCACATTGTTTTCACCTTCTTTTTCTTCTTCAAAGTTTGTTCCACCTCCTTTTCTTCTTCCGTTTTTTTCACCTCCTTTTCTTCTTCCAAGTTTTTTTCACCTCCTTTTCTTCTTCCACGTTTTTTTCACCTTCTTTTCTTCTTCAAAGTTTTTTTTTCACCTTCTTTTCTTCTTCAACGTTTTTGTTTTACCTCCTTTTCTTCTTCAACGTTTTTTTCACCTCTTTTTCTTCTTCCAAGTTTTTTTCACCTCCTTTTCTTCTTCCAAGTTTTTTTCACCTCCTTTTCTTCTTCCGTTTTTTTCACCTCCTTTTCTTCTTCCAAGTTTTTTTCACCTTCTTTTCTTCTTCCACGTTTTTTCACCTCCTTTTCCTCTTCCAAGTTTTATTCACCTCCTTTTCTTCTTCCACGTTTTTTCACCTCCTTTTCTTCTTCCAAGTTTTATTCACCTCCTTTTCTTCTTCCAAGTTTTATTCACCTTCTTTTTCTTCTTCCGCGTTTTTTCACCTCCTTTTCTTCTTCCACGTTTTTTCACCTCCTTTTCCTCTTCCAAGTTTTATTCACCTCCTTTTCCTCTTCCAAGTTTTTTTCACCTTCTTTTCTTCTTCCGTTTTTTTCACCTTCTTTTCTTCTTCCAAGTTTTTTTCACCTTCTTTTCTTCTAAAACGTTTTTTTCACCTCCTTTTCTTCTTCCAAGTTTTTTTCACCTTCTTTTCTTCTAAAACGTTTTTTCACCTCCTTTTCTTCTTCCAAGTTTTTTCACCTCCTTTAATTCTTCCACGTTTTTTTCACCTCTTTTTCTTCTTCACAGTTTTTTTTCACCTCCTTTTCTTCTTCCAAGTTTTTTGACCTCCTTTTCTGCTTCCAAGGGTTTTCACCTCCTTTTCTTCTTCCGTTTTTTTCACCTCCTTTTCTTCTTCCACGTTTTTTTCACCTCCTTTTCTTCTTCCACGTTTTTTCACCTCCTTTTCTTCTTCCACGTTTTTTCACCTCCTTTTCTTCTTCCACGTGTTTTTCACCTCTTTTTTTTCTTCCACGTTTTTTTTCACCTCCTTTTCATCTTCCAAGTTTTTTCTCACCTCCTTTTCTTCTTCTCATTTTTTTTCACCTCCTTTTCTACTTCCATGTTTTTTATCACCTCCTTTTCTTCTTGCACGTTTTTTTCACCTCCTTTTCTTCTTTCAAGTTTTTTTTTACCTCCTTTTCTTCTTCCACTTTTTTTTCACCTCCTTTTCTTCTTCCAAGTTTTTTTTCACCTCCTTTTCTTCTCCCACGTTTTTTTCACCTCTTTTTTTCTTGCACGTTTTTTTCACCTCCTTTTCTTCTTCCACGTTTTTTTCACCTCCTTCCAAGTTTTTTTCACCTCTTTTTCTTCTTCCAAGTTTTTTTCACCTCCTTTTCCTCTTCCAAGTTTTTTTCACCTCTGTTTTTTCTTTCACGTTTTTTTCACCTCCTTTTCTTGTTCCAAGTTTTTTTCACCTTCTTTTCTTCTTCCACGTTTTTTTCACCTCCTTTTCTTCTTCCAAGTTTTTTTCACCTCCTTTTCTTCTTCCACGTTTTTTTCACCTCCTTTTCTTCTTCAAAGTTTTTTCACCTCCTTTTTTTCTTCAAAGTATTTTTCACCTTCTTTTCTTCTTCCACGTTTTTTTCACCTCCTTTTCTTCTTCCACGTTTTTTTTTACCTCCTTTTCTTCTTCAACGTTTTTTTTAACCTCCTTTTCTTCTCCCACGTTTTTTTCACCTCTTTTTCTTCTTCCAAGTTTTTTTCGCCTCCTTTTCTTCTCCCACGTTTTTTCACCTCCTTTTCTTGTTCCAAGTTTTTTTCACCTCCTTTTCTTCTTCCGTTTTTTTCACCTCCTTTTCTTCTGCCAAGTTTTTTTCACCTCCTTTTCTTCTTCCGCGTTTTTTTTTCACCTCCTTTTCTTCTTCCAAGTTTTTTTCACCTCTTTTTTTTCTTCCACGTTTTTTTGACCTCCTTTTCTTCTTCCACGTTTTTTTCACGTCCTTTTCTTCTTCCAAGTTTTTTTCACCTCCTTTTCTTCTTCCACGTTTTTTTTTCACCTCCTTTTCTTCTTCCAACTTATTTTCACCTCTTTTTTTTCTTCCACGTTTTTTTCACCTCCTTTTCTTCTTTCACGTTTTTTTCACCTCCTTTCCTTCGTCCACGTTTTTTTTACCCCTTTTTCTTCTTCCACGTTTTTTTTTTCGCCTCCTTTTCTTCTTCCACGTGTTTTCACATCCTTTTCTTCTTCCACGTTTTTTTCACCTCTTTTTTTTCTTCCACGTTTTTTTCACCTCCATTTCTTCTTCCACGTTTTTTCACCTCCTTTTCTTCTTCTATGTTTTTTTCACCTCCTTTTCTTCCTCCACGTTTTTTTTTACCATCTTTTCTTCTGCCACGTTTTTTCACCTCTTTTTCTTCTTCCAAGTTTTTTCACCTCCTTTTCTTCTTCCACGTTTTTTCACCTCCTTTTCTTCTTCTACGTTTTTTTCACCTCTTTTTCTTCTTCCACGTGTTTTTCACCTCTTTTTCTTCTTCCAAGTTTTTTTCACCTCCTTTTCTTCTTCCAAGTTTTTTTCACCTCCTTTTCTTCTTCCACGTTTTTTTTCACCTCCTTTTCTTCTTCCAACTTTTTTTCACCTCTTTTTTTTCTTCCACGTTTTTTTCACCTCCATTTCTTCTTCCACGTTTTTTCACCTCCTTTTCTTCTTCTACGTTTTTTTCACCTCCTTTTCTTCCTCCACGTTTTTTTCACCATCTTTTCTTCTGCCACGTTTTTTTCACCTCTTTTTCTTCTTCCAAGTTTTTTCACCTCCTTTTCTTCTTCCAAGTTTTTTCACCTCCTTTTCTTCTTCTACGTTTTTTTCACCTCTTTTTCTTCTTCCACGTGTTTTTCACCTCTTTTTCTTCTTCCAAGTTTTTTTCACCTCCTTTTCTTCTTCCAAGTTTTTTTCACCTCCTTTTCTTCTTCCACGTTTTTTTTCACCTCCTTTTCTTCTTCCAACTTTTTTTCACCTCTTTTTTTTCTTCCACGTTTTTTTCACCTCCTTTTCTTCTTTCACGTTTTTTTCACCTCCTTTCCTTCGTCCACGTTTTTTTTACCCCTTTTTCTTCTTCCACGTTTTTTTTTCACCTCCTTTTCTTCTTCCACGTGTTTTTCACATCCTGTTCTTCTTCCACGTTTTCTTCACCTCTTTTTCTTCTTCCACGTTTTTTTCACCTCCTTTTCTTCTTCTACGTTTTTTCACCTCCTTTTCTTCTTCTACGTTTTTTTCACCTCCTTTTCTTCCTCCACGTTTTTTTCACCATCTTTTCTTCTGCCACGTTTTTTTCACCTCTTTTTCTTCTTCCAAGTTTTTTTCACCTCCTTTTCTTCTTCCACGTTTTTTCACCTCCTTTTCTTCTTCTACGTTTTTTTCACCTCTTTCTCTTCTTCCACGTGTTTTTCACCTGTTTTTCTTCTTCCAAGTTTTTTTCACCTCCTTTTCTTCTTCCAAGTTTTTTTCACCTCTTTTTCTTCTTCCACCTTTTTTTCACCTCCTTTTCTTCTTCCAAGTTTTTTTTTCACCTCCTTTTCTTCTTTCACGTTTTTTTCACCTCCTTTCCTCCGTCCACGTTTTTTTTACCCCTTTTTCGTCTTCCACGTTTTTTTTTCACCTTCTTTTCTTCTACCGCGTTTTGTTTTCACCTCCTTTTCTTCTTCCAAGTTTTGTTCACCTTTTTTTTTTCTTCCACGTTTTTTTCACATCCTTTTCTTCTTCCACGTTTTTTTCACCTCCTTTTCTTCTTCCAAGTTTTTTTCACCTCCTTTTCTTCTTCCACGTTTTTTTTCACCTCCTTTTCTTCTTCAAAGTTTTTTCACCTCTTTTTTTTCTTCCACGTTTTTTTCACCTCCTTTTCTTCTTCCAAGTTTTTTTTTCACCTCCTTTTCTTCTCCCACGTTTTTTTCACCTCCTTTTCTTCGTCCACGTTTTTTTTACCCCTTTTTCTTCTTCCACGTTTTGTTCACCTCCTTTTCTTCTTCCACGTTTTTTTTTCACCTCCTTTTCTTCTTCCACGTTTTTTTCACCTCCTTTTCTTCTTCCAAGTTTTTTTCACCTCTTTTTCTTCTTCCACGTTTTTTTCACCTCCTTTTCTTCTTCCACGTTTTTTTTTCACCTCCTTTTCTTCTTCCACGTGTTTTTCACCTCGTTTTCTTCTTCCACGTTTTTTTTACCTCTTTTTCTTCTAGCACGTTTTTTTCACCTCCTTTTCTTCTTCCACGTTGTTTTCACCTCCTTTTCTTCTTGCACGTTTTTTTCACCTCTTTTTCTTCTTCCACGTTTTTTTTTACCTCTTTTTCTTCTTCCACGTTTTTTTCACCTCCTTTTCTTCTTCTACGTTTTTTTCACCTCCTTTTCTTCTTCCACGTTTTTTTCACCTCCTTTTCTTCTTCTACGTGTTTTTCACCTCCTTTTCTTCTTCCACGTTTTTTTTTTTCACCATCTTTTCTTCTTCCACGTTTTTTTTTTCACCATCTTTTCTTCTTCCACGTTTTTTTCACCTCCTTTTCTTCTTCCACGTTACAGGTTCGGGCTTGGCTATTTTTTGAGCTGGCACGTGTACTCGCTGCTATTTTTATTTATTCTTTAGGGACTTTGATTATTCAATACTCTTACTATACCGTCTCTCTACATCCGGGCAACGCTGGGTGCCTCTGTTATATTGTTTTGGGGTTTTTTTTGTTTTATTTTGTTTTTTGTTTGTTGATTAGAAACGTTTGCTTTCGGTTTCGCTTCTGGCTGATGGCACCCAATTCCATTTTTATTTGACGATCGTGACACGACACCTTATACGCACTTTTTTTTAAATAAAAGCAGATTTTTCCATCAGACGCCCCCTCACATCGCCATTTTTTATTTTTACGGCTGGGCAACGACGGGCGCTCCTCGCTAGTCTATAATATAAATTTCAAACGTCTGTTAGAGGGTATGTTTGTATGTCTCGCTAAAACTTTCAACCCACGCGACCAACACTGACAAAATTGGTATCATTTACAACCTTAGTCTCTCGGCTGACAAATATCCAAAGATTGGCTGAAAACATTTATTCTTTTACCGTTAACTGGGCCGTTTTTTACAAGGAGGGATCACTTTTCCGTCGAAACTTTTGCAAAGTCATCAGACGCCTTGCAATGACTAAGCTTAACTTGAAGATGATGTTGTATGTCACAGTGGGCGTGGCGACTAAACCGTTCACTTTTTTTTACTTCTTTTCCTTTTAGCGTTACAGGTTCGAGCCTGCCTGTCTGCTTACTATTTTTTTTTGCGCTCACACGACTACTCGCTGGTATTTACATATTTTTTAGGGGATTGTTTAATTCCTTTTTGTTGTTTTTCATTTGAAACATTTTTAGAGCTTCGTTGATTAATACCCTTACCATAAAACCTAAGTTGGTCAACTTGGCCGTTTCTTTTTTTTTTTTTTTTTTTTTTTGTAAGGAGGGGGTCATATTTTGCGTCGACATTTCTGCAAGTCATACGCCTAGAAATCTGAATGTACGTCTATAAAACGTTATTTCGACCTTTCGTGACGTCATTAGGTACAGCTAGCACGTTCGCTCGTTCAACCTCCTTTTCATCTTTCGTGTCACAGGTTCGACCATGCCCACTGCGGTAGCGGTATCAGAATTTTTGTAGGAATTTTTGACACCCCTAACACGAAACTGCGAATACAATATAAAAATCTCGGAATTTCTCTGTTAAAAGTGGGTTATTTATTTTCTTTATGGATTATACTTCAAAAATAAACTATTACAGTTGTTTTAAAAGTAATAGAAATATTTTTTTTTTTAAACAGTAATGAATTTTCCGAACTCAATATTTTTCAATTTTTAAACTTTAAAAATCTATCAAAATTTTTCTATTGATTCTATTTTTACGATATTTTCAGGGTCAGTGTGAAATGTTATGTTCTTTCCAGTAAATCGAATATAATATTTTAGACAAACGTTTTTTTTTTTTTAATTCACGACCCCCCCCCCCCATCCCTATTTTTAAGTGTCTATTAAAAAGTAAATACTTAATTTAGTACCTGGAAAGTAAATAATTAATTTACTCACAAATTGAAGAGAAAAGGTCAATACATAATATATTCAAATTAAAAAAAAAAAAAGACATCGTGTTCTTTTAGAATTTTACCTGTAAAGTTTGAAGTTTAAAACCTTTTTTTTAAACCACGTTATTTGTTTTTTCTTTTTTCTTTTTTTTTTTTTTAATGGAACCTTGGTCCTTGCTCCTTTAATTGAAAAAAAAATTAGGGCTTGAATTACATTTTTCGAGGAGTTATAAGCTTGGAAAGACAGGGGGTCGAATAATTCACGCCTCCCATTTTGTAAATGTCTAATAATAATTAATTTAAACTCGCTTAAGTACATAATTATTTACTCACAAATTGAAGAGAAAAGGTCAATACATAATATATTCAAATTTAAAACAAAAAGAACATATTGTTCTTGTAGAATTTTACCTGTAAAGTCCGAAGTTTAAAACCTTTTTTAAAAAAAAAACACGTTTTTTTTTGTTTGTTTTTTTTGTTTTTTAATGAAATCTTGGTCCTTGCTCCTTTAATTGAAAAAAAATTAGGGCTTGAATTGCATTTTTCGAGGAGTTATAAGCTTGGAAAGATGGGGTGGAATTATTCGCTATTTTCACAAAATTTCTGACACCGCTACCACTGCGGCTATATATATATATATATATATATATGCGGTCTCACAGGCACTTGCTGGTATTTTGATTAAAACAAAAGTTCATTTTTTTTAAGGGGGTGGCTTAATATTCTTGGTATACCACCTCTCTTCACTCGAGAAACACCGGGTACACCCGCTAGTTTCAAATAAAATTCAATTCACGTGAACATGTATTCACAACTAATGCTATTGAGCTTATATTTTATTCCAAGCAACAATGTAATAAACACAGGGAGGTGTGATACGATCGACATTCCCTCAAAGTGTTGGAAAATCGAAAACAAGAAAACCTTTCAAAGTGAATCAGCAAAACTAAAATATAAGTGTTATGTAATTTGGGAGGACAGACGAGGTGTATATATATATATATATATATATATATATATATATATATATATATATATATATTCCTGTGTGTGTATATTCTTGTGTTTATATATTCTCGTGTATATACATTTGTGTGTATATATATTATTGTGTATATATGTTATTTTGTATGTATATTCTTGTGTGTATATATATATATACTCTTGTGTATATATATTTTTGTATATATATATTTTTGTGTACGTATATTCTTGCGTGTGTATATTTTTGTGTGTATATATTTGTGTAGATATATTTTTGTGCATATATTTTTTGTGTGTATATATTATTGTGTATATATATTATTGTGTACGTATATTCTCGTGTATATATATTTCTGTGTATATATATTATTGTGTATATATAATCTTGTGTATATATATTCTTGTGTATATATATATTCTTACGTATGTATATTTATGTGTGTATATTCTTGTGTATGTATAATCTTTTGTAAGTTTCGTGGTTTAATTTTAAATTCTGAAAAAAAAACAACATATAAACACATATATTCGATTTAAGAATTTATTGCTTGACAAAGGAATATATAGAAGGGGTTATTTTAATTTCCTTGATCCATGGATTTTCAACAATGGCTCATATCATCAGAGGAAATGAAATACAGTTAGATTTCCTTTAAACCAAGAAAATTTTGAATTCATCATTCGCCTGAGAACGACTTATGGAAGTCGAAAACGTTCGCGACTACAGAAAATTTTTTTTTTTTTTTGCACTCGAACAGAACGTTCGAATATTAGCCGGCCAAAAAGAAAAAAAAATGGATTGCAAGAGAAACAAACAGGAATTGTTTCTGCTCTTCAATAATATATATATATATATATATATATATATATATATATATATATATATATATATATATATATATATATATATATATATATATAATTATTTTTAAAACCTACAAACACTAATGTTTCATCCTTTCGAGAATCATCAGTGTAGCGAATTACAGTTACACTGGTCGGGAGATTTAAACCCGGCCACGAAGCCAACTCTGGCTCCATTATCAGGGAACAAACTGCACTGCCAGTTAACCGCGGCAAATACAGTTGAAATATACATTTATATAAATGTCGAGACGGCGAAAGTGATCTCATGTGAGCTTAAGCAAATAACCTAAATTTCAACTTAGAGTGCTTAACAATTAGAATCGAGTTCTTAAACGGGGTGACATAAATTTACTATAACATCATCGTCTCCCCATATATACGTGTCTGTGTGCGTGTATGTGTGTGTGTGTACATGCACTATATATATATATATATATATATATATATATATATATATATATATATATATATATATATATATATACTAGCATAGTTTAAAGAATGCAAAGCGAGAAACTAAGAATCACTCTCCTATAAATATAATAATTAATACGAATATGTATGTGTGTCCACATGTGTGCGAGTGTGCTCGAATCTCCTGTTGAAAGAGTGTCAAAATATCGAAGAGCCATTAAACTCAGGAATAATCATACATATTGCTAAACACACACGCACACACACACACACATACACACACACCACACAAACAACACATTTATATATATACTAGCAAAAGTACCCATCGTTGACTGGGTTCAAAAACAGCCTACAGAAAATTGATTCTGATTTATGAAAGTATGATAGGTTATGAAAAGGAAGGGTTGTAAATTTGGGTTGAATTTGGGGGTATCAAAACCAAAGCAAAATATGATGAAAGTAAAAATAAAATAGATAAATCCCATAATTTATTATACCATACCTGTTCACACTGAAACACTTATCACAATATCCTGTGGATCTATATTAAAAAAAACTTGTTAAACTTTGTGACATATTTCCATCCTATGGAGGCCAGGTGCGAACGAACACCCCATAATTTTATTATACCATATTTCTTCAAACTGAAACATAAGTATACTTACGCAGATAGATATGAAAAGTCTTTATTAAAGTTTGTGCTTATTTCCATTCTATGGAGGCCAGGCGCGAACGCAGACCCCACAATTTTATTTTACCATCCCTGTTTAAGTTAAAACATACTTATCAAAGTATTATTATGCACATCTATATCAAAAACACTTGTAAACGTTTTTTTTATTTTTAAATTGTTTATTTCCATACTTAGTGGACTAGGCGCGAATGCAGACTCCACAATTTAAATGAACCACCGTTCTGCCAGATCAAACATACCCATTCACGTGTCTCTATACATCTTTTATCATTATATGTAATCAGATTTTTAAAATAGTCAACTATATAGGAGCCTATTCGTGACCAGACACACACACACACACACACACACACACCTACCGACACTAGTGTTTCATCTTTTCGGGAATCTTCAGTGCAAGGTGTCATGATTAACACCAGTCGAACGATTCGAACTCGACAACACGAGACATCTCTGGCTCGATTAGCAAAGACCGTATCAATTCGGCTACCATTAACCGCGTGAAATAACGTTGAATTTAAACATTTTCATTTTAAATATTCATTTACGCCAGTCAGACCGTGATCTAATCGTTATACGATGATCTATGCATAGTCAACCATATAGGAGCCTATTCGTGACCAGACACACACACACACACACAGACTTTCAGCTTTATATTATATATATATATATATATATATACTATATGCTATGTATACATATATATATATGTGTGTGTATATATATATATGTATATGTATATATATATATATACCATATGCTATATATACATATATATATAAATATATATATATATATATATATATATACTATAAGCTATATATACATATATATATATATGTATATATAGCATATAGTATATATATATGTATATATTTATATATATATATATGTATATATATGTATATATATATATATATATATATATATATATATATATATATATATATATATATACTAGCAGCCCGCCCAGCGTTGCTTAAATATATTTTGATTAATGCAGATTTCGTATTTATTATTATATTATATTGGACCCAATAAATACTAATATTTTAAAAAGTATTTAAAAAAATGACTTGTGCGCCACCACCGAGAATCGAAACCAAAACATTCAGCTGAAGATTTACTTTTTCCTTTAACGTTAATGCCTGAGTATGAAGACATGTTTGCTGTAAGCCTAAAAATTAAAACGTGAACCAATAGCTGTTGCGTTACGCATGTATATTCATAATGCTGTCGTACGATCTTAAGATGCAAAAACTATTTTTTTTTTATTTTCACACTTTTGCGCCGATTTTCCCCGGTTAAAATACAAATATAAAGTTTCGCGTTGGTCCGAATATCCTATATATTAAGTTTCATGTCTATAGACCAAAAACTGACAAAGGAGTTTGGTAGGTGAAATGTTTTAAACAAATATATCTACGCATACATAAATATATGTAGAAAGAGGTTTGTTTTGCTAGAATCTTTTTACGCAAATATTACGCGTAATAGTTAACTAAAGATGAGCATCCCATGAGAAAACCGAAAAAACTAATAGGGAATTAATTAAAATGAATGTTTACAAGAATATGCAAATTAGCTAGATCTTTTGCTAGTGAATGCAATTCCACGATCCATATATAATAAGGTTGTATTTTCTTTTTAAATAAATATGAAAAGGATTTTTAATATGAATATCAATACACAAAAAATTATAGAAGTGTATATATATACCTCCCCCTTAAGTAAACACGTCCAAGGATGGAATACTGTTGCCATATCTGGGCAGGAGCTGCTAAAAACAGCCTATCCTGCCTTGACAGAGTACAAAATAGACTTCGTGGCTTAGTGGAGGATGCCCTTTTCTCTACCCTGCAACCTCTCTCCCACAGAAGAGACGTTGCGAGCCTATCCTTGTTTTATCGTTATTTCCATGGCAGGTGCTCGTCTGAACTCCAATCTCTGGTCCCCCCTCGCCAATCTTTCACGAAAAACACCCGTCTAGCTGAATCCACTGTGAAAAATTTCTCCTACTCTATATCTGTGCCTAAATCAAAACGCGGATTCCATGAACAAAGCTTCTTTCTTGGAACTGCACGCCTATGGAACTCTGTTCCGTCTGCCGGCTTCCCACCGGACTACAACTTGGATGTCTTCAAGTCCAATGTTAACAAATTCTATAATGAACCACCCCCTTAAGTAAACACTTCATCAAATCTCCACACTAAACTAACGTAATGTACTTGCAATAACCCTTATCCCTGAGTGGCTTCCGGGTCTTGATAAGCGGTGATCACTGTGTAAAATATCTCTCTCTCTCTCTCTCTCTCTCTATATATATATATATATATATATATATATATATATATATATTTATATATATATATATATATATATATATATATATAAATGGAGCGGGCGCGCACGTACATTTTCTCACACGTGTATAAAACTTACATAAATGTGTATATGATTGAGTGTATACGTACTTTGCTTTTTTTGTTTTTGTTTTTTGCTTATTTGTTTTCTTTTTTCTTTTTTTCAGTGGAGAAGACACAAATTAGTCCATTCATTGATTAATATATACATATATATATATATATATATATATATATATATATATATATATATATATATATATATATATATATATATATATATATATCAAGCTGTGTCACGCTGACATTATGTCAGCAATATGCCACACTACACCCCTTCCAATTACACCCATTTCTCTTTCCCCGCCTGTGTAAAAGAAAGAAAGGAAAAAAAATTAAGCCATCAAATGTTATTGGCTGTTTATTTATTGTTTTTATTATTATTATTTTTTTTTTTTTTTTTTTTTTTATGGTTTAACAAAAAAAAAAAAAAGCAACAGTCAAGTGGTTAACCGGGAAAAGATGAAGATCGGGTACGAGATATATATATATATATATATATATATATATAGTGAGAGAGAGAGAGAGAGAGAGAGAGAGAGAGAGAGAGAGAGAGAGAGAGAGAGAGAGCGTGCATGATGGAGAGAGGCGGAGTTTGAAGTTATAAGGATGACACGAAGAGAGAGAGAAAGAGAAAGAGAGAGAGATTGGGAGAGAGCTAAGCGTGGAGGAGGGTGACGAACGATGACTGATGGACGCGTGTGTGTTTAATATAAGTATAAAACGAACAAGTCAAAGACACAGCTTGTGCATGGTTATATAAATGAGAGTGGCATCAGTGTTTATCTCCCAGTGACTAAAGGAATTGGAGATAGTTCATTCCGTAATAAGTTCGGCGCAAACCTAAGACAAGGAAAAAAGAAACATTTTAACGCATTTGGTATCATTATTGCAAAAGCTGTTTATTCTCGCGCCTTTCAAATTACAAACTCAATTAGAATATTTTATGTGTTGATCTAAATCATTCCTTTCTTTCTTTTTTTTTTTTTTTTTTTTTGTTCTAAAATATCCCCATCGACTATTTATATGATGAGCTAACAGCAAAAGCCTAAAGTATCATTTTCAACTTGGTAATGATTCGACTTCAAAAAGAAAAGTTAAGCTCATATCTCTCACAAAAAAGAAACGGACATCAGTTTTCATCCGAACAATATCAAGGCGTTTGATTTTCATCGCTAGTTTTAATTAACAACGAGCACACATGGCTTCGGTGTTCCGCTTATGTTCCTGCTGCTTTTTTTACTGTTTTCTGCTGTGCGGTCTGTCTGTGAATGCTGAGGTTCCTTATAACCAAGTGGGACCACGTGGTAGTATTATCAATCGACAACAGCCAAAGAAACAGTCTCAACCTTATGACGACGACTCCCAGAGTCGGCAACAACCACCGGAAATGCTTACAAGGTTTGATTCCTCTTCTGCTTCTCGATCCGTCTCTCCTCATTCTCTTGCGTTAGATAGTGAAACAAAACAAACCGAAGCTCCAGATACAGTCCGATCTTCTCAACCGGAAGTTACCGTCATTAATCTGAGACGGCTTGAAAATAACGTCAATGAAAAAAGAATAGATCCTGATAGGACAATAGACAAAAAGAAAAGTCCTTTCGCGATGGAGCTTGGCTATAAATTACCACCGAGCCCCGTTGGGGCTGTCGATAAGACAAGCTATGGAATTAACCAGAGAAACCAACCCACAGTCGGCAGAAACGATGCTAAATTGAGCAACAAATTCAATCGTGAATCGATTTTCGTGAACCAGGAAGAGTATCTCCAGCGTTACTACGGGCTGAACAAGAGAGTGAAGAAAGAAGAAAAGAAAGAAAAGAAAGAGAAAAAAAACGCTGACCTTTCACCTTCGCTATCCTCCAATCAAAAGGCTGCATCAGCTAATCTGCTGAATAAACCCAGAAATGAAAGGAGTGTTACCGAAAGAAGCAGCCATACTGGTGACTCAGATGACGAAATAATCGAAAGCAAACGACGTTCGAAACTGTATGAACTTGACAAACAGAACACTGGCGTTGATGCCTTCAATTTCACTGATGAGGACGACGACCATTATTCTACGAATTATGACGAACAGTTTTCTAAGTATACCAGGGGTCGTGTGAAACGACGGGCAGCGCAAGGTAGGGATGAATGGGCTTACGATGAAGGACGTCGTATGGATTATGAGAGAGTCGATTACCACGATACGAACAAAGAACGACATGACGGTACGAGGAGCAGGAGTCGACGGGAGAGGACGAGGAGAGGGCCGAAGGAAACTAAAAATTCCGATGCTCCCGATCGTCACATACCTCGATCCTCGCGGCGAAGCCATCAGAGATCAATCAGTAACGGTAAAGGTGGGGGTGGCGGTAGGAGGATTAAAGAGAGTGGCGATGCGGGTAAAAGAGGACGAGGTGGAGGGGGTCGGGACCGGTATCATAGAAACCGCCGTATCGAGGTAGATAGCGGTGAGCGTGGCGGTGACTCTGAACGAGACGAAAGCTACGGCGGCGAGGATAACCATGGATCTATGTCGTTATTATCCTCACCGCTCTCGCTCCAGCTACCTTCAGATCATGCCGAACCTTACGACCGATACTCTCAGAATTCGAGCGGTAACAGAAACTCCAAATCATTCAGTCAAAAGACCTGCCATGTCTGTACGATGAAAAAGATGGATCGGGAGGTGAGACTTCGAACACTCAAAGCGCAAATCATTAAGCAGATAGGATTAAGTGAATTGCCGAACATAACGGAAAGCAATCGGGTTCTGACGAGGGTTCCGACCCTAAAACACATTATAGAAAACATGACAATGCAAAAGGACGAACCGTCGTGGAGTGACATCCCCGACGACAAGGTGGATGATATCAACGAACAAATGATCATCACTGCTGAAAAACGTAAGTAACCTTTTTCAATTAAAATTGTTTTATGTATTTTAATGTTTTTCCTTAGGATTTCTGCTTCTATCATTATTTGCGCCTTTGGAGTTAGATTTGAGACTATATATTAGTGCTAAGACGATTCAAATATTTTTCCCGATTCAAATACAATTACCGATTCTGTGCTAAATTCCCGATTCTGATACAATTACCGATTCCAATTCCGATTCCTTATAAATCTCTTATTATTCAACTATAAAATAGGTACCGTACTTTGGGGTAATTGCGCCAAGCTAAAAAAAGTTATCTTTATATGCGTGGTTGCCAAAAGAGCACTTTTAGCTAGTTGGCGCAATTACCCCAAAGTACGGTATTTTGTTCCGATTACTGTAAAAACATATGCATATAATTTCTCAAACGTAAAAACGCACTTGGGAGCGGGTGATCCATAGGCTTTAGTTTTACTGAGCTTTTAAATAAATAAATATTCTTTTAGCATCATTACCAGCAGTGGAAGATTTAATATGATGTTTTAGTTCATTCAGATTTCATATTTACTAATATAAAGACAATATTGTATCTAATATATAGTAATTATTTCAACAGTAATATATATATATATATATATATATATATATATATATATATATATATATATATATATATATATATATATATATATATATATATATATAGCTTGGGGCTATCAATTAGAATCGGAACCAAAACATGTACCTCTCCAGCCAGAAAAATAATGTTACGGTATTACAGCGATATAGATGTATATTTTCACATGCGTAGAAATAATACGTTTAGTCGACTTACATCTGCTAATTTTCATTTTTTTTTTTTTTTAACCGGTTAAAATCAAATCGAATTTGTTGCACATGTCCAAATCCCCTATGTTTCAAGTTTTAGACCAAAAATTGCACACAAACAAAGCTTACATAAGTATCGAAAATTGAAAATCGAAAAAATCCTATTAAAAAAGAAGCCCAATTTTGACCCAAGTTAACACGTTTATCCAACCTAAAATAAAAAGTGCATTTGAGAAGTGTTATCATCGCACAAGTAGAAAGGCCCAACCTATAAAATCAATTGTAGATTTTTTTATAAGACAGGACGCGTTCAAAATAAATGTTTCTTTTTTAGAGCACAATTGAACCATAATACTTGAATTTTGTACGTTTAACTTCAATTCAAGTGATTATGTAAAAATAATTTCATAAAATCAACAGTTGGTTCTTTGATAAGACAGGGGCGCGTTCGAAATGAATATTTATTTTTAGACCACAATTCAATTATAATAGTTGACTCTTGTATTTTCAAATTTAAGTGAAGCCATGGCTTACAGATAATTTAAAAAATCAACAGTGCAATTCATCCTAAGTTTTGGTTTCGGTTTCTCGTGCATCCAAGCCATATGGATATATTCTTTTGATTGTTGAAATCAGAACTGTATAATATATAAAAATCTATAGAAAATTGACTCTATAATAATATATACGAAATCTGCATAAATTAAAATATCATATTTAAGCGTATTTTACGACCGCGCTTTGCCGGGCGTCCCTGCTAGCTTAGATAATAATTTTTGCAATTTTAACCAAAAAGTTACAATAATATTAGGGCGTCTCCATTTAGACTGAACAGCCACAGAATGCCAACATCAATATATTTCATATGAAAGAGTCCACCGTGGAATTTCCACATGTTCCTCTAATTCATTTTAAAACGAATACTGTCGATTATTCAATCAGCATATGTGGAAGGTGGCTTAGCGTACTATTCCACAGATTTGTTTTGGCTTGTTGCAAAATCAATGTCCGCTATAAGAGTAGCCGGAGAAGTGGAAATCCAATGGGGTTTTCTACATCAATAATAATAAAGAATTAATTAAAAAAATAAAAAAGATTACTTTTGAAATAATAAATATCTGCCCTTATCTTATCAAAATACGACTGATCTTTTCTTCTTCCATAAAAATAATTATCATTGCTAATCTTCTTTAAATAAATAAAACTAATATGCCTCTGTTTTATTTTTTATTACTTAAAATTGTAGCAATTTAATTCTTAAAAAAAAAACAGATATCAAAAAAAAAATTAATAAATGATGGGAACCTTCTACCGCTCCAGTAGATATCTCACTGCTGATCCAATTCTCCATCTATATAAAATCCAAGTACGTGCAAGGATGGAGTATTGTTGCCACATCTGGGCAGGAGCTGCTAGATGCAGCTTATTCTGGCTTGACAGAGTTCAAAATAGACTCCCTAGCTTAGTGGGGGATGCTTTTTTCTCTCTCCTGCAACTTCTTTCCCGCAGAAGAGACGTTGCGAGCCTCTTTCTGCTTTATTATTATTTCCATGATAAGTTCTCGTCTGAGCTCCAACCTATAGTCCTCCCTCGTTAAACTTTCACGAAAAACACTCGTCTAGCTGAAACCACTGTCAATAATTACACCCGCTCTTTATCGCCGATTCCATGAACAAAGTTTCTTTCTTAGAACTGCACGCCTGTGAAACTCTCTTCCGTTTGCCTGTTTTCCAGCTGACTACAATTTGGTTGCCTTCAAGTCCAACGCAAACAAATTCTTGTTGAACCGTCTCCTTAAATAATCCAATTTACCAAATTTCCACTATTAACGATTACTACGATATTATCCTATTCACTACTGTACAATCTATAACCCTTATCCTTGAGTGGCCTCCGGGCCTTGATAAGTGGTGACTCCTATGTAAAGAAAAACGAAATTTTTGCAATCAAGAAAGTTAAATAGTGCCGCAACATCTTTATCAAGTAGGCTGTTTCACTCTCTCTCTCTCTCTCTCTCTCTCTCTCTCTATATATATATATATATATATATATATATATATATATATATATATATATATATATGTATATATATATATATCCTAATATAGCGAAAAATGCTTACTCCCTAAACATGTTGCAGAGCAATAGTGAAAGCATTTTTAAATTAGAGTTAACATCACTGAAGTTATGGGCGTTTTGTGGGATTACGCCATCATCAGAGAGTTTTCTAATAATCAAACTTGACTCATTCTAAGAAGCTTTAAACTTTTGTGAGGTTTACTAAAAATATAAAAACGTCATCGGGAGATGGATATTTCTGTCATAGTGTGATTCATTTAAAGAGGAAAAATGTAAAACATTTTGGTAAATTCTTACCTGGTTTCCACCTTAACATTTTCCTTTAAAATGACAAGTTTTCAGGTATGCTGAAGACGAATATCACATTGAAATTTTCCGCAAATAAATAATTTTCCGGATATTAAGCAATGTCATTTCTTATGCTGTTGCTAGTGGCCATCTTGGTACGGGCGCGCTGCTCGTAGTTTCTTAGAGTTTCGTTTGTGCGCGAACGCGCGTACCAAGATGGCCACCACAATAACATAAGAAATGACATTGCTTGATATCCGGAAAACTACTTATTTGCGGGAAATTTAAATGCGAGATTCGTTTTCAGAATACCTGAAAGCTACAAAAGTTGTCTTTTTAAAGGAAAATGTGAAGATGGAAACCAGGTAAAAATTTACCGACATTTTGTAATTCCTAATGCATTCACTTTTTTAGATTTAATAGTCTAAGTGTATTTAGCGAACACAACGACACTCACATCTTGTATTAATACATGCATCATATTGTTTTGTTGACGTTCATGTTTCTGATTTGGTAATATCATTAATAACTGAAATCGGGAATCGAAAATATCAGAACTTTTGAGGGGACCGGAATCGGAAAAATGGTGTCTATTATCTGATGCCACAAACGATTCTTCTAATAATTTTTTTTTCTAACTTAATTTTATATTGCTGATACTAATGATAAACTGATAAAAATTCGATTTATTTTAAATTATCAAGTTAAATTAATTTTTTTTTACATTTGCAAAATGTATGCACGGGTTTTTATAGTAATTCGAAAATAACAAACAGCAATTCTATAGCTTAATTTTTAAAAGTTGTAAACGAATCGTAATCGGCAATTGTATCGGAATCGGGAATTTAGAACAGAATTGGTAATTGTGTGGAAATCCGGAAAAATATTGAAATCGTTCTCTCACTAAGCTGGACAAAAACAAAAAAAGTTAAATATGAGAATCGTATATTTTTACACTTTGTTTCTTTCTTTGTTTATTCCCAGACCCGTGGACAAAAGTGGTCATTTGTTCAATGGTATTATTGCAAAGATGAGCCAATAAAAAAGTCGATGTAATATTGTCGTAAATAAATTTCAATGTTACGTATTAGTATAAACTAGCCGGACCTGTGGAAATTCCACACGTCCGGCTAGTTTATATGTAATAGATTGATGTTGGCATCCTGTAAATGTTCAGTGTAAATGGAGACGTCCTAATATCATTGTAGCTCTTTTGTTAAAACTGCAAAAGTATTTATCTAAGCTCGCACGAACGTCCGGCAAAGCTCGGTCATAAAGTACGCTTAAATATGACATTTTAATTCTTGCCGATTTCGTATATATTATTATAGAGTTAATGTTCTATCGATTTTTATATATTATAAAGCTGCGATTTAAAAAATAAAAAATATATATATCCATATGACTTGGGTGCATCAGTTTGCATCGAAACCGAAATAAAAACTCATGAAAAAAATATATGTATATATATATAACATGAGTTCCTTCAGCCATAATCGAAACGGAAACCAAAACTTATGAAGAATTCTTAAATTTATGACAAGAAATGGAAGTACATAACAATTAAACGACCCGGATGTAAGCGTGACATAGTAAATAATACACATGCTATATATAGATTATAGGGGTACGTTACCTCCAAGGGGGAGGTAATTCTTGGGAAGATCATATCATGACACATTGAACATATCTAAAGCACTATCTCAAATTAACAAAATTCCTGAGAAGGTAGAATAATGATTTCCAAATAGGTACTCAATTACTCCCCACCTCCCCAAAAGAGGAGAAAATGCTCGGAAGGAGTGTACCATGACCATCTATTACCATTGCGTCAACAATGGCAATTTTTGCACACTTAAAGATTGCAGTGCTTTCAAAACTCCAAATTACTTTAACGATTCTGCAGAATTATTGTTTGGAAACAAGAAAAAAAAAATTAAACAAAAACGACCAAAACAATTCATTAAACTAAAAATAATAGAATATTTCTACTTATATTTACAAGGTGGAAAGATAAATTTGTCGCCCTAAAAACCAACACTTCAGCTTTATTTTAAAACTTTTATTAAAACATCAACTCAGATAACTTGATTATGTAGTAGAGTTGACATCTATTCAATGTGGCCGCCTTCAACCTCAATCATCGCCTTGATACGGGTCCGGAATTGGGAGCATGCCTTTTCCACAAGCGCCGGTGGGAGTTCGGCGAATACTCGGCGGATGTCGGCGATCAGGTTGGTTTTCTTGTTGTGGGAGGTCATGTTGGTGATGTTCTTGACGTATAACCAAACGAAATAGTCCAGCTGGTTCAGGTCGAGGGAGGAGGGAGGCAGTGACAGATGGGTACAAGGTCATAACACTTCTTCTGAAGTCAAGTCTGGATCTCTTTGGACTTGTGGGCTGGCTCCGAACCCTACTGCCACGCCTAGGGTCTGCCAGCAGCCACTTGATTGCACCAGGGATCACCACACTCTTCAACACACCCAGTTACACTTTGGTGTTGATTTTCAAGCCGACTTCGAAAATGTGAGGTGGCATGATGTGGCTCTCACTTGAAACCACACCAAAGACCATAATTATGACCGGAAACTTTGTTGAGCTGTACCCTCAAGCATTTTGAGGATGCTGGCAATGGTCCTGTTGTCATAACTTGGATCGGCTGAGGGCACGAGTTATACAGTGGTGCATCTCCGATCTTGCTTGTTGAACATTGTGTCACTTTCAGACATGATTAGAAAGCTCCTATTGCTTATGGGATTTTAACTAACCAACTATAAGATGGTCAGCAAAAAATAAAGAAAACCGGTTTTCATCAAATGGAAATGGAATCATGGCGTCTTTTCTCGAGCGACAATTTTATTGGTCCACCCTGTAAAAATCATTTCGTTCGTGTGTCTTTGTGCGTGTGCATATACGTGTGTGCATATATGTGTGTGTATATATGTGTGTGCATATATGTGTGTGTATATTCCGAAACGGGTTGGCCGATTTCTTTTTTTTTTTTTTTTTTTTTTAATTTCACACAAAATGTACTTTATATCTGGGAGTGTTCTTAGATAGGTTTTGTTGCCTATTATTTATTTTTATTTTAATTATTGTTTTTCTTATGTTTTAAACTTATAATTAATTAAAATAAAAATAAAAATAAAAACAAAAAACAAAAAAAAAACCTTGCTTGAATAATCATCTCCCTTGATTCACAAACGCAACAAATATTCCAAACATCAACTGATTTATTTTAACGTTCTCCTAACGTAATTTTTTGTTCTATATTTCGCGGTATCACGTGGCAAAATCTGCGGCTGCTTTTCCAATTTTGAACACTCTTCCGCTGTCTTCTCTTGAAAAAGGACTAATAGGTCTGAAATATATTCAGATTTATAACACCATTGAATACAACAGAAAAAAAAATTACTGTTGTTTAGAGTTAAAATTTGTGTGAAAAAGAAAAAACAAACAACAAAAAAAAGAAATTTATTTCTTTTGTTTTCATTTAATTTTACTTTATATAAAAAAAATCTCACATTGTTCTTGGCTTTTAATTTTACCTTATAATTTTCTTCAACAATGCTTCAAGCAAACTACAATCTACTTATATATATATATATATATATATATATATATATATATATATATATATATGCTTCTGTGTATGTGTATGTGCCTGTTTCCTGTTAATAGCGAAGCGAGACAATATAAAAGTATATATATATACATATATATATATATATATATATATATATATATATATATATATATATAAGGGCAAATAGTTAATAAAACATGTTAAAAAACACTTTGAAAAAGAGTTAAAAACATATTTAATCTGAAAAGGAAACACTTGATAAGTGGATAGTCCTTAATCCGCGGAGTTTCGAAGAAATCCTTTCCTTCTCATCAAAGGGTAGGAATTAGCAAAATGCGGGATCGGATTTTGCATACAAAAGTATTTGATGAAACTTCAAGTAAGTCAAAGATCTTAATTGATTACAAAAAGTGAAGCAGAGGGAATATGGTGAAGAAAAAAGTGATTACACGTGAATGGATAGTCTGGTGAAAGATTAATTATCCAAAAAAATATAAATCCAAGAAAGTTAATTGAATTTCCATTCGCACAAATAAAATCCAAAGAAATCACATAATTGGAAGATGGTCCAAAATTATATATATATATATATATATATATATATATATATATATATATATATATATATAAAAGTAACTTTATATATATATATATATATATATGTATATATATATATATATATATATATATATATAAGTAACTTTCTAGCACGATAGAGAGAGCCCACCTTCTTTGCAGCAGTCTTAGCAATAATCGCTATGTATCAATTCCAACTCATGTTTTATATATATGTTTTAAGAAAAATAGAAAAACCGAATGAAATTATTAAAAAATCAACGTTTCGTCCTTATTTCAGAGGACATCTTCAGGATAATTGAAATAAAAATGTAAGAAAAGAAAAAGTCATAGATCGTGCGAAAAAGACAGTTTTTGAATCCTACCCATGTCGGGAAGGACAAATATGTGTGCGTATGGGAAGGTTGGGTTGTTCGATGTCTATATATACACTTTTAAAAATGCATTAAAATAAATATGTACATATTTTTTTTCTTCTGCAAAACTACTCATTTTCCTGAAACATTCAAGGAAAAACGGCTAGCCAGGATCCACCCTGATACCTTGCTCTTTGATTATTATTTTCCCTATGCTAGGGGTTAAATGGTAGAAGCCTTTTCTTTGCGTAATAGTATTAGTATTCAATATTAGGGCTGATTCTAAAAGTCTTCTTTTAGCTCTATCTATCACGTATTTAATAATTTTCGCTTGATCTAAATTAAATGAGTGATCGTGTTCTGCACAATGGCAAAAAGAGTGCCTTTAGGGCGTTACCATTCCTTATATCTCTTCTGTGCTCGTTAAGTCTTAATTTCAATTTTCGTTGTGTTTCACCTATGTACGCTTGTTGACAGTTGTTACATGGGATGGAATATATACCGGCATCGGATGTGAGGGTTTTGCGAGAGTGCTTGGTAGTTTTTAATGTCTGTTTTATGGTTGAGGAAGTTGTTTGTATCAGGTGAAAACAAAGTCTATTAAGAGTGTCGTAGATTTTTGTATTTTTGGTGTGGGTGGGAATGAAAAGATGTCTGTTTAATAGTGAAGTATTTGTTTTATTTTTCTGTGTGTTTATGTTATAGTGTATTTTCGTAGCTTTTTTCTTTGCGTAAGAAATGAAATAGGATGGATACTGTAGTTTTCTTAAAACATTCGTAATATATTGAAATTCATCATTAAGATATTGGGGACTGCATATTCTAAAGGCACGCAAGAAAAAACCAATAATCATGCCCGTCTTTATTTTATCATTGTGGTGCGAGTAGTAATGAATATAGTCGTTTTTGTGTGTTGTCTTTCTATGTACTTTGAAACTCAGATACAAACAACTTCCTCAATATATACTTTTTGTATTTTGTCTAATGGGGCCAACGCATCTAATACACAGAGTGCAAATAAATTTAACTGAAAGCAAGTCATACAAAATTGACGATGTTTAATCATGTGAAATCCTCACTTGTTTTTTAGACAAATTTCATTTTTAATGTATCTCGTAGTCGTATACTCTGCGTGGGAATACTTAGCATATTGCTTTACATAACTTCACATTTCACTTTTCTTCGTGTAGATTTAATGTCAAACATTTAGGATTATGTCTTATATACACAGGTGATACAACGAAATATTTTTTAGATAATTATATATATATACTAGATATATAAAGCGATGGACAAATATCTATATAAATAAATTGGCATTTGAGGTCGGTTAGGGTTAGGGTTAGGGTTAGGGTTAGAACTGCTGACTTTTAACTAGATGGTTGTAGATTCAATATTTCTTAAAGTGGCTGACATAATTATTTACTATAATAATTATTAAATACCAACAGACACTAGTGTTTCATTTTTTCCGGGATCATCAGTGCAGGGTTTCACGATAAACACCAGTCGATAAATTCGAACTCGACGACAGAAGCCATCACTGGCTTCATTAGCAAGGACCTAATCCATTCGGCAACCGTTAACCACGAGAAATGCTGTTGAATTTAAACATTTATTTTTAAATGCGTTTTTACCTCTGTCAGAATGATCTAATCATTATATGGTGATCTGTGTATAAGAGCTAAATTGGCTGACTTCAATCCAACTGAAAGTGCTCACATAATTATTCACTATAATAATTATTAAATACCTACAGTGTTTCATTATTTCGGGAATCATAAGTGCAAGGTTTTAAGATTAACATCAGTCGATAGATTCAAACCTGACAAAAGAAGCCATCTCTGGCTTGTGGAAATATATTTTATTTCCTTATAATATATACCAATCCTTATTTAAGAAGCTCAATGTAATTACAGAGCAATATAATGAATGAATGACAAAAGTCTATGCTCCAAATTTCATGATGTTGACCATCTTATAATCTATTTTATATTTATTACAATGTCAACTGAATTAAAGGAATAAATTATAAGATGGTCAACACCATGAACTTTGGAATATAGACTTTTGCCATTCATTCACTATATATATGTCATTCATTCACTACATATATATATATATATATATATATATATATATATATATATATATATATATATATATATATATATATATATATATATATATATCACTTTTGAATAACACCGAACATAGTATAATTAATTGCTGAGGGGTTAGTTGTTGTTTTTTTTTTATAGTTAAAACATAAACCATTAAAAAGAAACTTTCAAAAAGAAGACCAAAATACACTTCTAAAGTATATTTCTCTTAAGCATAAATTAGATAAAAGGTATAATTGAGTGGGGCAGAAAAAAACCCTATCGAGACGTCTTTCAGTCAACCCTTTTCAAGATTAACGTTGGCAACGGGGAAGAAAACATCGTTTAAAAACGTGGTCAAAAGACCATCAATTATTAGCGAGGATATAAAAAAGGAAACAAATTGTTTAGGGAATAGGAGAGAAAAAAAAAACAATCTCAGCGAATACCCATCAGTTCTAAATTATGGGTATACTCTCTTTGCTTACATAGAGATGGTTGGCGCAAATTAATGGATACAGCCTCGAGCATTTTTAAGTGAATTCTTAAGCGCGCTCTGTGTAAAACCGAGAAAGTTTCATCCGTGTATCCGTCAGTGCAAATTTGGCATTGTAATAAATATTCACCAATGGCTAATTTATGAGCTGGTAAACGCCCGAATGTTGGCCTTTTTTCTAAACTCGCGATTAATTGATGGTCCACGTTTTTAAACGATGTTTTCTCCCCCGTTGCTAACGTTAATCTTGAAAACGGTTGGCTGAAAGACGTCTCGACAAGGGTTTTTTCTGCCCCCCCCCTTATTTACCCCTTTTATCTAATTTATGCTTAAGAGAAATATACTTTAGAAGTGTATTTTGGTATTCTTTTTGAAAGTTTCTTTTTAATGGTTTATGTTTTAACTATAGAAAAAAAAACTAAATCCTCAGCAATTAATTATAGCACTACGTTCGGTTTTATGACAGTAGAGTTTAGTTTCCTAGAAGTACATCCAATGAAACAACATGTGTCTACCAATATGATCGTCTCATAATAAAACCGAAAAAACTAATATGAAATTAATTAAAATAATTGTTCAAAAGAATATGGAAATAAGCTAGATCTTTTGCTGGTGAATGCAATTTCACGATCCATATATAACAAAGTTGTATTTTCTTTTTAAATAAATAAATAGGGAGTTTTAATATAAATATCAATTAACAAAATAAAAAATATATATAGGCGTATATATATATATATATATATATATATATATATATATATATATATATATATATATATATATATATATATAAGTACAAGGATATTTTGATAAAAACTTTAGCAAGAGTTAAAAAGGAAAACTATAATTTCAGAAAATCAACAGTAGATTCTTTACATTACAGTGTACTCTATGATTGTAGATTAAATTACTGCAGAGGGACATGTGGAGTTCATTCTCAATGAGGATTGCTAATTAGAACAGTCAATCAATTGATTTGGAAAAAAAATGACCGATTTCACCGATTTCGATGACAATAAAAATATGGGATCATGCTTTCCCTCACGGAGTGAAGCTGAACAGTTTCTTCGTCTTCTTTGCAACCTGCATCCATCGTTACAATTTACTATGGAGGTTGAGGACTGTGGCTCTCTCCCATTCCTCGACGTTCGTGTTTCTAAAGTTGGTACTACGTTTGAGACCTTCGTATATAGAAAACCTACATTTACAGGGCTCTATCTTAATTGGTTTTCTTTTGCCCCTCAGTCTAGAAAAATAAACCTCATTAGCGCTCTTACGCATCGTGCACTTATGATTTGTTCACCAAACCGTCTTGATACGGAACTTGGGGAAATCACTAATATTTTTCTTAGTAATGGATATCCCATTAATATAATAAAATCTACTATTGAACGTAAAATTACTACATTTAATAGTGTTAAACATATCGGTCCATCACGTTGTCCCATTTATTTAAAATTACCATGGTTGGGTCCTGCTGGCCTTCATATTGTTAAAAGGATTTCTTCTGCTACTCAACGTTGTTTTCCAGCTACTATGCTTAGAGTAGTTTACACAACTCGAACCTTTTTCTCTTCTTTTCGTAAAGATGCTTTGCCAACCATTCAAAAGAATTCTGTTGTTTATAAATTTGTTTGTCAGTGTGGAGCTGACTACGTTGGCAAAACATCCCAAAGATTAGAAATGAGAATATCCCAACATGTCCCTCGGGATATTCGATTACACCAGGTTTCGAGAACATCCGGGCACTCCCAAGCTCATGAGTCCGCCATTGGTGATCACCTGTTGAGTATAAATAGGTGTTCGAATCAATATTCCGATGGGTGGTTTTCTGTTTTATACAGTGCGAGGTCGAACTATCATCTCAATATTATTGAGGCGTTAGTTATTAACAACTCTCGACCTAGCCTGTGTAGACAAAAGATTCTTAAACATCAGTTGGAGATATTCATTGATTTAAAACCACCTAAACAGTGATATTTTTTTTTCACTGTTCTTCCAACTGAAATCAAAATTCCCTTCTTCCCTCATTCGTTTCTTAGTTTTTAATTTATCATTCTGACGTTTCCTCTTAGAGGGTCAGACGATAAGGCCTTAAGGAAATTTTAATAATTTCACCTGCCCATTTCTTGTTTTTTTTTTTTTTGGTATTTAAATTAAATTATGTTTCCTCTGAAATATATATATATATATATATATATATATATATATATATATATATATATATATATATATATATATATATATATATATATATTTAAAGTGATGGTTGTGTAGTTCCAACGAGATAAAAAATGTATATTTAAAAGAGTGTAGCCATCAACAATTGTGGGTTTTTTTTTAAAGGTTTTCATCATATTTTTATTTTAAAATATTTTTATAACGCGTTTCGAGCTTAGGGTGTGCTCTCTTCAGATATTTTCGTAAAAGGTTTTTCTTTAAAATGAGAGTTTGTAGAATTACCTCCGCTGATATTAAATATGTTTTTCAGAGTGATGATGCGTGTGTTCAGACATTCTGTCTCCAACTGTAAGTGTTCACAGTGTCCGGTCAAAGTTATTTTCAAAGAGTGTTTTTTAGTCCATATGGTGAACGTTTTTATGGGTTTTTTAGGGTTCTTTTTAAAGACTTTCTTTCCCCATGTATAGCATACACTCACACACAATCACACACGCATCCATATACATTCATGTACATGTACACATGCACACGCACACGTACGCAGGCACACACACATACACACACGTACATACATAGAAATATATGTAGGAGCATACATATATACACATATACATACCCACCTACACACTCACACACGTACTCGCATACATCCACCGCTAACAATTATTTTTATTTTTTTATTTTATATATATATATATATATATATATATATACTTTAAACTAATAAATATATATATATATACTTTATACTAAAAGTATATATATATATATATATATATATATATATATATATATATATATTACTTTTGATGATTTTAAACGATTTTTCAATAAATTCACTATTTAATATTTCAATTCATCGCTCGCCTGAAGACGACTCATGGAAGTCGAAAATGTTCGTCACTATGACAAATTTTCTTTTTTACTCTCGAACAGAACGTTCGAACATTGACCCACTAAATGGAAAAAAGCGGATCGCAAGAGAAACAAACAGGAATTATCTCTGCTCTTCAATGAAATACACACACACACACACACACACACATACACATACACATATATATATATATTATGATATAAATATATATATGTATATACAGACTCTCTTACACACACCACGCACACACACATACATATATATATATATATATATATATATATATTAAGTAATGTGATTGATAATTTAAAATTTGAAAATCAAATTATAATTAAATTAAAAATCCGTTTCATAAGAAGGAACAACAACAAAATCAATTATCTGTACGATCGTTTCGGAAAACAATGCTTTTTATTGTGGTAGACATCAAGTTACGGACAATAATTATTACATATAGTTTTTTAATAAGCAAGGTCTCCTCGTCAGCAAATTTTGAAGGGTTTTTATTAAATTTAAAAGACACCATAAATAAACCTAGCATTTATATATATATATATATATATATATATATATATATATATATATATATATATATATATATATTACAAACAACACGGTCTAATCACTAATTATAAAATTCATTTGAAATTCATTCGAAGAACAATAAGAATGTGTTAGATAGTTGATCTAAATTGAGAATTCAGTTCTCGTGGCAGAAACTAGTCAGGAGAATCTGGGAAAGGGCAAAGAATTCCCAACAATTTCCAATTTCAAGGGCAACTGTGATGTTTGTTTCGACATAAATTGCGCATGCAAAAATACTGGCGAAATTTACAATTACAATGAAAAGAAAATAATAGAATATAAACGTTTGGGCAGCGCTATTGTTAGCGTTTCCTTCTTTGCTTCAGTGATTATTTCAAAATGGTTGACTTTAAACATTAAATCGTTCACTGCTGTTGACGTCGTACATGTTTAAAAGCATCCACTTGCAAAGATACTCACGCAGCTTTAATCTGTTTTGCTTATACCAGTCGGAGATACGTCCCCGACAATCAGTTTGACAATGGTTTTCTTACTATCGGCCTGAAGTATTGTTCTATTAAGTAACAGCATGTTTAGTCTCTCAGGTTGCTAGTTTACAAAGGCGGCTGGCCCTGTCGGTGGGGCATTAGAATACACCGACTTCCCCCCCCCTGCAGAGGGTAAAAGTCCCTCAATGGGTATCCTGGATATGACCTTAAACCAGTGGTGAGGCCCCATCTTGCGGGTTTTGGGGAGTGTGGAGCCACCCTTTAATTACCATTGCTCCCAGGTCCTGACCCGGAGTGATAGTATCTGTTAGGGTCCCAACTATGGGTTAAATAGAAACCGACTTGAAAACAACAAATATATTCTATTAAAAAATTTTTTCTTCAAAATCTTTGGATTTGGCATTAAATAACCCGAAAAGGGTTGATATGCCGTAAAACAAAAACAACCAACCAACCAACCAACCAAAGGCGGCGATTGCCAAGAAATGGCGACAGGCTAGAATGCGAAATCTGATCTTGTTTCTAACCTCCAAGTGAAAAAGAGTTAAATAAATATACATACATATGCATACATTATATACTAGTAGAACCCATGTTCTGGTGTTAAGTGGGAAATTTGATTAAATCGAGAATCTCACCCCCAGAAGTAAATTAATCGGAAAGAACAGGAAAGGGTCTTTTCACATCAAATTTTGAAACTTTACTTACGATGGAGTAGTTTCAAGAGGTAATACTCACTAACTTGTTTTGCTTGGCCGCGCTATGTGTATTTGTGATTGTGTGTGTATGTCTTTTTATGTGTTTATGTGTAAATGTGTGTACGCGTGTGTTCATGTGTTTATGTGTATGTGTGTGTATATGTGTGTGAGCACATATGTCTACGTGTACGTGTGTGTGTATGTGTCTGCGCATGGAAGAGTAGTTCATCAAGATCAAGGACAAGGGCGGCAGACATATTGTTTGTTTTGTTTTTGTTTTTTTTTTTTCAAAGCGTTTTAACTCAGCTAATCACAATCGTTAAGTCAAAAACAAAAATGACAATTTTACTGTACAAAACAACCAAACCGAACACCATGCATAAATATTTGAGGATCTAAAGAACTTAAGAGCATAAAAACGTTTGCTAAAATTATTGGATTCAACATTAAATAACACGAAAATGATTGCCGTAAAAATAAACAACCAATTATTGCTTTTTTTTTTCTTTTTTTTATTACATTTTCAAACAAGGCACATTGCCACTTTGGTGTATGGGGCTACTATCAGGGGCAACAACTACTGGGGTACTATGTGGGATTTGGGCAGCAAGATGTCGGTTCACTTTACACTTGAACTTCTGCACGTCAGTACAGTTGGAGAAGCAGGGACCTGGAATGGAATTCCAAAGTCTAGCGGTTCTGGGGAAGAAACTATTGGAGTAGAAAGATCTTTTACATCTAGGGATTTCTACAGTGTGGGGGTGGGATTTTGCAGCCTGTCGGGTCTGTCGAGAGTGTTCACGTCGTGGGGGCACAAGTGCTTGAAGTTCGTCAGAGCATTCACCATTATAATACTTGTAGAACAGGCAGAGGAATGCAACGTTTCGTCGATGGGACAGAGGCTGAAGCTTGGATGACAGTTCAGGGCCTATCAGATTTGCGACTCTCTTTTTAACCTTGTCAAGGAACGAGAGACTAGTAGCCGATGCACCAGCCCAAATATGACAGCAATACTCCATACATGGGCGAATGGTTGCCTTATAGAGGTACAGGATACTTTCAGGTGTTAGTAGTTTTCTAGCACGGTAGAGAGAGCCCACATTCCTTGCAGCGGCCCTGGCAATGCCCTCGATGTAATTGTTCCAACTCATGTTTCCTGTGAACGTTAGGCCAAGAAGCTTGAAAGACGTACTCTCTGATAAAGAGTCGTTGGCCACTGCAATAGGTGGTAGAAAAGGTTTCTTGTAATTATTGAATGAAACTAGTTTAGTCTTGGCGGCATTGAACGTGACCATCCATTTTTGTCCCCATTCCACTACAGATTGGAGGTCATCTTCTAGTGTTTCTGCTATTTCTTTAGATATGCTTAATCATCGTTTCATTCTGTGTCCAAGTAAATGTCCGTATTTGCACGGAGGTATGTGAGGTGCCTCATTGATTCTCGACCCGATTTTTTTCTGCTGTATATCAAAGGTTTCCAGATGAATTGACCATAAATGCAAAGTGAGAATGAGTGTGAAAGGACACTACTCACATTTTATACTCAACGAATCTTTGATCTACAGACTTGAAATTCAATCACGTGGAAAAGTTTTTAATCGGTTTTCATCCGAAAAAAAAGGGCTGCTAAGGGGTAAAAATTGGAAAGTTGGTGCGTGGGGGTCACCGGATTTTTATCTATTTGTTAACTGTTTATAAATGCGCATGTGTGAATGGTTCACATTACAGATTCCTTATCGTATTAGAAGTAGTTTTGAAAAAAAATTCTTTAAATGTCGTTTCAAGCTGGCTTAACGGCTATCGTATTTTAGTCATCGTCTTTAGGTTTTGGTTTCTATCTCATCTCGAGTATTAGTTTTTTTTTTTTACTTACAAGAAGTAAACTGTTTGGAAAAAGATAATTGCATGTATATGTCTCAGTTTGTTTCCTTTTTTTTTTTACTTCAGTTTTTTTAAGGAATTCAACATCACGTTTAATACCGGGCAATGCCGGGTAAATCTTCTAGTACTTGAATAAATGTTTTTTTCGAGCCAATTTTAACAAAGTATTTCAGGTTATCCAGTAGGTTTCAATCTGTTTGTAAATTATATGAGCAAGAATGCCTCGGTTTAAAGAGATAAAGAACCAAGAAATCTGTTTCGGATTAATATCAAATAACATCGTTTGAAGGGTGGGCTATTAATTTTAAATGTCTGCCAGGATAATTCAGTGGGGATTCTAAAATACACTATCTTGAAATTGGTTGAAATTTGGTTTAAGTTCCTTGAACATTTTCTACATTAAAATATTGTTTTCCAATATAATTGCAGTACAAATATTTCTGAAACAATCTGAGTTAACGTATTTGAAATTAAAAAAGTGACATGATGCTTTAAAAATTATTTTTAGTTAAGAATTATTTTTTCTAAAACTGCAAAAATAAAATCATATATATATATATATATATATATATATATATATATATATATATATATATATATATATATATATATTAATAAAGGTAGAACATTCGACCTCCAACAGTAAAAACTCGTAAAATAAATTTGATCCATTGTAATTTTTTGAAATATTCTCAAGAAGAAATATTCTTAAAAAATATCATTTTTTTTTAAAAACCGGCGAACTTTTTAAAAATTATCCTGATAGCTAAAAACTGGAAAACTGGAACCGAATGTTATTTCTACATATTTAGACGTAATTAGTGAAAACATCTCTATTTTTTAAATTCTCTCAAAAATCAAATAATATGAAATGAAATAAAATAATATACACGAAATTCTCATATTTACCTAACTCGATCTTATAATACAAAAATTAGAGGGGGGTTCATATCCTAGTTTGTTTTTACATATTAAAATACACTGGAATGATAGAATAAAATATATTTGATTTTTGGTTACAAACGTTGCCGATTTATACGATTTTTATCGATTTTGCATAAACAAAGAAGTTGGAAAAAATATTAATATTATTTAAGTTCTACGAAATTTAAAAAAAAATATTTATTATTTAAATTTGACAGTTTTTACGTTTTTGTTATTTCAAACGATTGTCGAAATTTAAGAGTTAATTAAATTTCTTTGTGACGACATGTTTTACAATCTGTTAATATTAAATAAATAGTTTATGTCCATACTAAAAATTTTGTATGGAAAATAAGTTTACGATTAAGTTAATTTAAGATTTGAAAAATACTTAGTTTTAGGAATTAAAATTAATATGTCCTAGAATAAAGAGAAATTTAATAAAAATGATTTTAATATTACTTTTTCGGAACTACGAATTACGATATGGAAATTATTAAAGGAAATTCTGTTAGTTAACGGGTTCCATATTAAAAAGATATAATGTATGTTTGTACTAAGTTTTTTCCCCTATATTTCTAATGTTTTATAAGATCTGTGTTTTATATATTTGCGACGCCATTATTAAATTCTCATTTTTTTATGTTTCCGTTATTCGTGACGTTCAAATCAAATTTCGATCTTTTTTTCAGTGTAAAATAAAGAATGTTTATATGCGATTTAAACCCTGATTCTCCTTCTTCAAGATAGAATAAAAATTATTTCAATTATTTTCATTTTACTAGTTTTTATTGTTTTTTTCGACAATTATTTTATTTAAAGATTATATGTTTGTGTTTAGAAAATCATCTGCTCTAAAGCGTGGCAGGACATGACAAGTTTTCAGGCTGAGATTTAAAACGCGACTGACCAGCTATCAGAATATGTGACTTGTTTTATTGCACCTACTATCGAATTAAGTGAACCTGTTTGTTTGTTTTTTATATGTCGATCGAATGCCAAGAGAAGCAGTTCTTTAACTCGGAACAATACTTACGCCAAGTTGCTAGGGACGTGGTTCTCTACGTTAGGAAAATATGCGATGTGTGTATAGGTGTATGTGTCTAAAAGAGACCTTGTCTGTCTGTGTGAGGAACGGTGTCTACTAACCTCCTTCGCCAATTTTTGGCCTACAGACTTGTTGAAACTTGATATATAAGAGATTTGGACCTATGTAACGATTCGACTTGGTCTTTAGCCGGTAAAAATAGCAAAATTGAAAATAATTGGAACTTGGAAAGCATGTTGACGTATAGTGCTCTTCTAGTCATATGCAAATATACATTTATAGATTAAATAATGTTATTTTGTAACTTGTTTATTTATGTATGGACGTGGCTCAGAGGGGAACGAAAAAGGCTGCATATCTATATGTTTTGGTTTCGATTCTAGCTAATAGCACAAAGTCACGTACGCACACACACACACAAACACACATGTATATATATATATATATATATATATATATATATATATATATATATATATATATATATATATATATATATATATATAAGAGAGAGAACTAAAACGAGGTTAAGAGAAAGGGAAATGAATTAAACGTTCTAGCACACGGATAGATATATATATATATATATATATATATGTGTGTGTGTGTGTGTGTGTGCGTGTGCATGCGCGCGTGTGTATATTACGTTGTCAGTGTGTGTGAGAAGTTTCTACAAACTCCTCTCTGAATATTGGGTCTGCAAAGTTGAAATTTGATGTATAGGGTATTTGGACCTGCAATACATTTTCGATTTGGTATTTAGTCAGCCCAAAAAAATCTACTAAACAGTCAAAAGTGAAAAAAAAAATCAGTTGACCTTTGCAGGGTAAGTTAAATAAAACATTACTCCTACTGTCACTTTTGCATATGAACCAAATTAAACATCCATAGCTTACAGTCGCTTAATTTTTAACTTTTTTGTATTCATCTATCGGTAATTCAGACGTTAACGACGCTAGTGAGATAAATAACGACTAAGGCTGAAACGCTAAACGTTTTGGTTTCGATTCTAGCGGATAGTATCCGAATTACACTTTTTTATTACTATGTAATAATCAATAGAGAACTGGCTCTAGCATAAGAAATAAGAAATTTGCATGAATTAAAATATAATATTCATGCGTATTGTATAACTGGACAATCCCGACCAGCCTGATATATATATATATATATATATATATATATATATATATATATATATATATATATATTTATTTATTTACCAATGGTGAAAAAAAAACCGGACTAAAGTGCTCAATGTGTAGTCAGAGCAGTATATAGGAAATTTATTACTGTGAGTCCAGAATGAGTTTACAAATTGTTTCAAAAAACTATAAATAATAAATTAAAAACAAAAAATTAATTTTTTCAATCTCTCCCTGCCCAGCTAATTTATATATATATATATATATATATATATATATATATATATATATATATGTATATATATGTGCACATATATATATATATATGTGTGTGTGCGTGTGTATGTGTGTGTGTTTGTATATGTATGTATATGTGTGTGTATGTATGTATTTATATGTGTGTATATATATATGTGTGTGTGTATATGTATGTATATATATGTATTTGTGTTTGTGCGTATCTTCTACATGTGTGTATATGTATGTGTTTTTTTTTTATATATATTTGTATTTGGTTACGTATCTTCTACATGTATATTTGTGTGTGTGTTTTTCTGTGTGTATGTGTTTTATTCACTTATTATAAATATCTCCCTAATAATTTTATGAATTTTATTATTTGATTAACTTACTGATATTCTTACCTATTTCTATATTAGTAAAATAAACTTGTAACTTATAATTCATTAATTTATATTTTTCTCTTTCTCTCTTTCCTTCAACTACAACGCCTGAAAATTTAAAAATTATTTATAAAATATTTTTCAACCCCCCCTCCCAGCTAATTTATATTTATATGTATATATATGTATGTATATGTATATGTATATATATATATATGTATGTGTAAGTGTTTGCATCTGGATGTATGCGTATTTGCATATATGTTTATATATGTATATATGCGTGTATTTTTACGTATCTGTGTATGTGTACATATATATATATGTGTTTGTATATGTATGTTTGTGTATATATGTATATGTATATATATATATATATATATATATATATATATGTATGTATGTGTGATCACGCATGTGCTTTTCCCCCATTTACGTATGTGCATTTGCTGTACATATTTATGCGTGTGCTTATATTTGTGTGTTACTTATTAAAAATGTTTTTTTTTCTATTATTTTAGTTACTTACTTAAGCTTTCACCTATTTTATTTTATTTCACTAAAATAAACCTGTAACGTATAATTTCTACCTGCCCGGCTAATTTATTTATATATATATTATATTTAATTATATATATCATTACACTATCAAAATAAACCTGTAAAGTATAATTCATTAACTTATTTTTCCTTTTCTTTTTCTTTCCATTTTATAAACAATAAATATCTTTCAATCTCTCCCCGCCCGGCTAAATTACTTTAAACCCCATTTTCAACCCGTTCCTTCACCTATTTTATTTTATTTTATTAAAATAAACCTGTAACGTATTATTTCTACCTGCCCGGCTAATCTATTTATTATATTTAATTATATATATCATTACACTATTAAAATAAACCTGTAAAGTATAATTCATTAACTTATTTTTCCTTTTCTTTTTCTTTCCATTTTATAAACAATAAATATCTTTCAATCTCTCCCCGCCCGGCTAAATTACTTTAAACCCCATTTTCAACCCGTTCCTTCACTAACATTAACTCTCCAACCTGTTGCCATGGTGATCCTTTAAATTAACTGTTACTTATGCCGTTATCAACAAAAGTAGCGTCTTTTAAGTTTAAACCGTTAAAAAACACGTATATAAGAATTTACACATAATTAATATTTAATTATAAACCCCTCTCTTTTTTTAATACACTCCTACTACTTTAAACTCCAACGTCCTCTCCCCACCACTCCCCCTTCTTTTCTAACTCCCCTTTATCTACGATCTTTCCATTTTTATTTGACTTTATAACTTAGTCCATCTATGAATTCTGATGATGCTAGTTGGATTTTTCCTCTCTTTGAGGATTTTCCTCTAGTTGAAACAATTTGTAAACTCATTCTGGACTCACAGTAATAAATTTCCTATATATATATATATATATATATATATATATATATATATATATATATATATATATATATATATATATATATATATATATATATATATATGGACGTCACGTTTAATTTAGATAAAAACACATATGAACACTACTTAAAAGATTACGCTAACCCAATATGCGGAAACCCCAAGTCCAATCACCCACCATCAATTATAAAATATGTTCCTGACTCGATCGTAAATAGACTCAGCTATAACTCAAGTAATGAAAATGTATTTAACAGGTCAATAAATATCTACGAAACAGCCCTAAAAAATAGTGGATACAAAAATATTGATATCAAATATAAGCCACAAAACACCATAACTATAATAAAATTGAAAATAGAAGAAAAAGAAATATAATCTTGTATACGGCGCCATACAATCAAATGTTAAAAACAAAACTTGGCAAGAAATTTCTAGATCTCCTCGAAAAGCACTTCCCCCGTAACAAATCGCTTACACAAAATTATCAATAAAAATAACCTAAAGTTATCATACAGCTGCTGCGAAAATTTAGAGATGATAATTAAAGCACATAACAAAATATTAAATAAAAGCAATGAAAACAACAAAATAAACAATTAAAAAGTGGACACTATGACAAAAATAGAACTAACACAAAGGACACAAATATAACTAGTAGAAATAATAATAATAATAATAATGATAATAATGATAATAATAATAATAATAATAATAATAATAACAATAATAATAATAATAATAATAATAATAATAATAATAATAATAAACAACCAACCAACTCCGGACAACGACAACCATACTAGATATAAAAATAAAAAATACTAATAACGAACAAGATAAATGCAACTGTAGATACCGCACATTTTACCAACTTCAAAATTAATGTCTAACCAAAAGCATAGTTTACCAGGCCACAATATTTGCGAAAGAAACCCCGAATAAGAAGAAATTTTACGTAGGTATGACTTCCTTATTTCACAACCCGATATTATGACAACAAAATTACATTCAAAAATAAAAAAAAAATAACTCCAGCAAACAAATACTGGGAATTCAAAGAAAGCGGACGTTTGCCGGTAGTCGAATAACATGTAGCGACCGAGACGATCCATGTAGATTATGCATTCACGAAAAATTTGCTATCCTATACTTTAAAGAACCCCAACATCTATTGAACTGTTGGACAGGAATAGCGGAAAATCATGTTCACAGAATAAACTGTACTCTAGGATAGCGATACAAAATAATTTTAAAATTAACAATAACAATACAAAACAAATAAATAGAATTAACATACATATACATAAATTATCATATATATATATATATGTATATATATATATATATATATATTTATATTTATATATATATATTTATAAAGTTACGTTTAAACCAGGACCAAACTCAAAGAAAACCAACCTGCCTCCTCCCTTGAGGCTTGCATTTACTAATATCCGCGGGCTTAGAACTAACTTAGATGATGTTGAGTCATTTCTCCTTGTAAACACCCCGGATATCTTAGCATTAAGTGAAACTAACCTTCACTCCTCCATACCCTCTAACCACTTTAACATGCCTGGTTATCTCCCACTCTACCGTAAGGACTCTGACAGACATATGCATGGACTTGGAGTCTATATTCGAAACACCCTCCCCCTAACTAGAGAAATAAAACTAGAATCAGAGGGCCAGGCCTTTATGTGCTTCAGACTAAATATGCAACACAATATTAGCTACTTATATTTTCTCTACCGCTCTCCCTCAAACCAAGACTGTACCCTAATAAACAAAGTCTCAGACAGCATAGATATAGCACTCTCCCTCGATACTAGCGCACAAATACATGTATTTGGTGACTTCAATGTCCACCACAATAACTGGCTAGGATTCTCAAATCACACAGACGTAGCTGGTAGCGCCACATATAGCTTCTCTATATCTCATTCCCTATCTCAGATGGTTACATTTCCGACACGTTTCCCAGACCAGCACGATCAACATGCCTCACTTCTAGATCTCTTTCTGACAACAGTTCCCAATGACTGTACAACAAATGCCCATAGCCCACTCGGGAATGCTGATCACGCTGTGATAATGGTAGAAATCAGCCTAAATTCTCGCCCTAAAACTGAAGACCCACTACTCAAAACAACGAGGTATTACAAAAAGGCTGATTGGGAAGCCATCAGGGAGCTCATCAGAGATGCCCCATGGCAAAATATCTTTACTCTTCCAGCGGAACAGTGTGCAAATGAGACAACTGAATGGTTCAAAACTGCTATTGAAGCACATGTTCCCGCACGGAAATACTATAGCAAGCCCCACTCCCCCCAATGGTTTACTTCTGCTTGTGCAGCTGCCATTTGTCAAAGGCAGCATGCGTTCCGCAGATTCAACCGACATAAGTCCAGCTCAAATAAACAGAAGTTTATAGAAGCTAGAAATAATTGTAAGAGAGTGATAGACACAGCTAAGTCAGATTACTCTGAAACCACCAGAAAGCGCATCGAAGCACAGAAATTAGGAACCCGGGATTTTTGGAAAATCTACAACAGCGTAGTTAATAATGGACAGTCAATTATTCCCCCACTAACAAACAATCATGAGGTTGCTTGCACGGCAACTGACAAGGCTAATCTGCTTGCCAGTCGGTTTGCCTCAAACTCCACACTGAACTCGGTACACCACTCACTCCCTGATTTTCCTCTGCGAACAGACGCCACACTTGACGACTTGAAAATCACCCCTTCTCAGGTACATGCTATTATAAAAAACCTAGACACCTCTAAAGCATGTGGACCAGATCTCATCCCGGCTGTGCTATTAAAAAAATGCTCTGCCGAGGTTGCTCCAGTTCTGTCCAAACTTTACAATAAATGCCTTAACGAATCTTGTTTTCCCGACTGCTGGAAAACCGCCTCTGTGGTACCAGTCTTCAAGAATTCTGGTGAAAGAACTGACCCACTAAATTATCGCCCCATTAGCCTCCTCCCGCTTTTCGCCAAAATATTTGAGTCCTTAGTTAATAAAGCCCTAGTCCAGCACCTAACAGCTGCTAAACTCTTGACTGACAAACAATATGGATTCAGGCAAGCCCGTTCAACAGCAGATATCTTAACTGTAGTTTCTGAACGTATATACCGTTCATTGGATAAAACAGGGGAGGGTAGAGCGGTGGCCCTTGATATATCTAAGGCTTTTGACAGGGTATGGCACGATGGTCTTCTAAGGAAAATTAGATCATATGGAATCACTGGAAGAATTCATAACGTAATTAAATCCTTCTTAAGTAATAGAAAAATCAAAGTTGTCCTCGACGGACGTACATCCAAACAATATGACATAAATGCGGGAGTGCCTCAGGGGTCTATCCTTGGACCTCTATTGTTCTTGATATTCATAAACGACCTCCCTGATAATATTGTTTCGGAGATGGGTATATTTGCCGATGACACCACTCTCTATAACAGATATGAGGGGAAAACAAATGAACACATATCCAAGAAAATGGCAGAAACACTAGAGGATGACCTCCAATCCGTAGTGGAATGGGGACAAAAATGGTTGGTCTCATTCAATGCTGCTAAGACTAAGCTTGTTTCCTTCAATAACTACAAGAAACCTTCTCTACCACCAATAGCAATGGCCAAGAACACATTGCCTGAAAGTACTTCTTTTAAACTCCTCGGCCTAACGTTTACAGGGAATATGAACTGGAATAGATACATTGAGAGCATTGCCAAGGCTGCTGCAAGGAAGGTTGGCTCCCTCTACCGTGCTAGAAAACTACTTACGCCTGCCAGTATCCTATACCTCTATAAGGCAACCATTCGCCCATGTATGGAGTACTGTTGTCACATCTGGGCTGGTGCATCTGCTGCTTGTCTCTCGCTCCTGGACAGGGTTCAAAAAAGAGTCGCAAACCTGATAGGTCCTGAACTGTCATCTGGGCTTCAACCTCTGTCCCATCGACGAGATGTTGCATCCCTCTGCCTGTTCTACAAATACTTTAATGGTGAATGCTCTGACGAACTGCAAACACTTGTACCTCTCCGACGTAACTACCCCCGACAAACCCGACAAGCTACTAAGTCTCATCCCTTTACAGTGGAGATCCCTAGGTGCAAGAAAGCCTTTTACTCCAATAGTTTCTTCCCCAGAACTGCGGGTCTTTGGAACTCCCTTCCGGGATTCTGCTTTCCCAACTGCAATGATATGCAGAAGTTCAAGTGTAATGTTAACAAACATCTTTCTACTCTTCTCCCTTCATAATGACCCCGCTAATTAATTCCCTAATAGTAGCCCCCTGCTTCAAAGTGGCACTGTGCCTTGTTTGGGGTGAAAATTGAATAAAAAAAAAAAAAAAAAAAATATATATATATATATATATATAAATATATACATATATATATATATACATATATATATATATTTATATATATATATGAATATATGTATATATATATATAAATATATATATATATATATATATACATATATATATATATAAACTAACATTAACGAAACAGATTTAACCTAGTTTAAAATAGGTCAGATATCTATGCTCCCCGATAAAATAGCGCAAGCAAATGAAGGGGTGAACCGAGGGTCAACTCGGCTTTTGTTCTGCAAGTTCCTGCTCATTGGCTGATTAGGAAGGGTGCGTTGGAAACTAGAAGGCTGATTGGCTAACTAAAAACTCAATAGAATGTGCGTATATAAAAACGCGAGACAACCACAACTCACATAAACCTGTGGAATCCTAGAGTGGATGAAACGCGGAATATTTTGTGTCACTTAATTGCCATATATATATTATAACTTACTATATATATATATATATATATATATATATATATATACGTGTGTGTATCTATGTGTGTGTGTGTGTGTGTGTGTGTGTGTGTGTGTGTGTGTGTGTGTGTGTGTGTGTACAATCCTGGTCAAAATAATAGGACCACTTAAGAAAGTAAGTGTTTACACATATTATCGAATTTTTAATCAAACAAATGGTTGAAACCATTACCAAAAGGGAAAATATGATAGAAAAAAATGAAATCTGCTTCATTCGAAATCTTAACCCTGATCTAATAAATATTTTTTAACAAACAAACATTTTCACCTGGTCAAAATCATAAGACCACTGATAGTTTATCTAACAAAAAGCCATTATAAATTACTAAAAAGGGTCTCAGTATTTAGTATAGCCTCCATTATTACGAATTACTTCAAAAATTCTCTTCGGTATGCTTGCAACTAAGTTTTTTATCAGTTGCGAAGGAATTTTATCCCATGTACTGAAAACTGAATCAGAAAGTTCCTTTATCGAATGATACTGGGTTCCATCCTTGAACACTTCTTTTGCCATCCATCCCCAAAGATTTTTAATGGGATTGAGGTCCGGAGAACATGCTGGATGATCTAACAATTCTATATTATTTGAAGAAAAGTATTCTTGTGCTTGTCGAGATGTGTGTATCGCAGCGTTGTCTTGCTGGAAAATTCAATTTCTTCCACACAGACGTGGACCTTCAGTCCTGATAGAAGCATTTTCAAGCATTGAAATGCACTTCAATGATGTTTGCCGGTCTTTCACTACTTGCAACTTTAGGGTCCCAGCTGATTATTTTCTATGTGTTCACTTAAAGTGGATTAAACCAGACGTGCTTTTTGCGCTTATATCTCTTATTTAAACTGCATTATCACTATTATATGCTTCTTTATCGTGTTTAATTTCACTCTTTTTACTGTTATTTTTATTTTTATACCGTTTTTTATTTTAAATTCCTTCTTCCCTTCATCGCCTAAATGTGTAGTTTATCATGCTATCTTTATTATCAATATTATATATATATATGCATATATATATATATATATTATTAATTTATGCATTTATCGAAGAAATAGTATTCCAAATAAATTGAGGCATTAGTGATAGGTGCAAAGAAAACTCTATTTAAAACTTGTGCATCACAGACCAAATTAAATACTATTACAAACATAAACGTCACAGACCAAATTAAATACTATTACAAACATAAACGTTACAGACCAAATTAAATACTATTACAAACATAAACGTCACAGACCAAATTAAATACTATTACAAACATAAACGTTACAGACAAAATTAAATACTATTACAAACATAAACGTTACAGACAAAATTAAATACTATTACAAACATAAACGTTACAGACCAAATTAAATACTATTACAAACATAAACGTTACAGACAAAATTAAATATTATTACAAACATAAACGTTACAGACCAAATTAAATACTATTACAAACATAAACGTTACAGACCAAATTAAATACTATTACAAACATAAACGTTACAGACAAAATTAAATACTATTACAAACATAAACGTTACAGACCAAATTAAATACTATTACAAACATAAACGTTACAGACAAAATCAAATATTATTACCAATATAAACATTACAAACCAAATTAAAGACGATTACATACATAAGCGTTACGAGCCAAATAATATACTATTACAAACATACGCCTTACAGACCAAATTAAATAGTATTAAAAGCATAAGCATTACAAACACAATTAAAGACTATTACACACATAAGCATGACAGATCAAATCAAATACTATTACAAACATAAGCATTACAGACTTAATTAAGAACAATTATAAACATAAGGGTTACATATCAAATTAAATACTACCACAAAAATAAGTATTACAGGACAAATCAAATGCTATAACAAACAAAAGCATTACAGAACATTTCAAATACTATTATAACATATACATCAGGGACCAAAATAAATACTATTACAAACATAAGCATTACAGACCAAACTATATACATTAGCATTAAATACAAAAAGACTATAAAAACATATGCATTACAGCCAAATAAAATGCTATTACAAACACAAGTGTTACAGATTAAATAGAATTCTATTGCTAACACAGGCGTAATTGATTTTAGTTTATACAATAACAAAAATTAGCATTAGACACCAAATTAAATACTTTTACAAAAAGAAGCATTTAAAGAACAAATTAAAAGCTGTTAAAAACATAAGCATTACAGACCAAATAATATACTATTAAAAACATAAGCATTACAGACCAGGTAAAATACTTTTACAGACAAAATATAATTACAAACATAAGCATTACAGACCAAATAATATACTATTAAAAACATAAGCATTACAGACCAGGTAAAATACTTTTACAGACAAAATATAATTACAAACATAAGCATTACAGACCAAATAATATACTATTAAAAACATAAGCATTACAGACCAGGTAAAATACTTTTACAGACAAAATATAATTACAAACATAAGCATTACAGACCAAATAATATACTATTAAAAACATAAGCATTACTGACCAAATCTATTACCATTAAAAACATAAGAATTACACACCAAAGAAAAGACGATTACAAACATAAGCATTACAGAATAAATAAATTACTATTGCAAACATAAGCATTTTAGATAATAGCAAATACGTTTACAAACACAAGCTTTACAGACCAAATAAAATACTATTGAAAACATAAAAACTACGGAACAAACTAAACGACTATCCAAACATCAGAATTACAGACCAAACAAAATGCTATTACAAACAGAAGCATTACAGACCAAATCAAATACTATTACACCTATAAGCAATTTGCGACTAAATCAAATATAATCATTAACATAAACATTACGGATCAAATCAAATACTTTTCAAAGATAAATTATAAGCATTACAAACTCCTATCCTTACATCATCAACGCTCTGATCCCCATCAGGCATCAATTGTGATGGATGGCTCTCGTCTAGGTAAGGCCCCGTGTTTTGACAAGCTTCTGGGTTTGACCTTTACTCCTGATCTGAAATGGAACACGTACATCAAGTCTGTTGCCAAGGTCGCTGGAAAGATGGTGGGATCCTTCTACCACTCCAGAAGATATCTCACTACTGATGCAATTCTCTATCTATATAAAAGCCAAGTACGTCCAAGGATGGAATACTGTTGCCATATCTGGGCAGGATCTGCTAAAAACAGCCTATCCTGCCTTGACAGAGTACAAAATAGACTTCGTGGCTTAGTGGGGGATGCCCTTTTCTCTACCCTGCAACCTCTCTCCCACAGAAGAGACGTTGCGAGCCTATCCTTGTTTTATTGTTATTTCCATGTGAGGTGCTCGTCTGAACTCCAATCTCTGGTCCCCCTCGCCAATCGTTCACAAAAAACACCCGTCTAGCGAAATCCACTGTGAAAAATTTCCCCCACTCTATATCTGTGCCTAAATCAAAACGCGGATTCCATGAACAAAGCTTCTTTCTTAAAACTGCACGCCTGTGGAACTCTGTTCCGTCTGCCTGCTTCCCACCGGAATACAACTTGGATGTCTTCAAGTCCAACGTTAACAAATTCCTAATGAACCGCCCCCTTAAGTAAACACTTCATCAAATCTCCACACTAACGTAATGTACTTGCAATAACCCTTATCCCTGAGTGGCTTCCGGGCCTTGATAAGTGGTGATCACTGTGTAAAAAAAAATATATATAACATAAAATACTATTACAAACATATGCATTACAGACAAAATAAAATGCTAACTTGACATTTTGGCCAAGATTAAAGTCTAATATCTGTTCTTCAGATGCTGCACTTCCATTTCTTGTTCTCTTTCGGTGGAGGATCAGTCATTCACGACTGAGACAATTTTTTTATTTTGTACCTTTTTCCACGTTAAAAAACGACCCTTGTGTCTAACTCTGTCCCGTGGGGAGGCATAGTAAATAGGTACAAACATAAGCATTACAAACTAAATGAAATACGTTTACATACATATGTATTACATGCCGAAATGAAATACTATTACAAACATATGCATTCAAGCCCAAATTAAATACTATAAAAACAAAAGCATTACAGACAAAATAAAATACTACTACAAACATAAGGATTACAGAACAAACAAATTCTATTAATAACGTAAGCTTTATATTCAAAATTATACCGTTACAAACATGAGCATTACAAATAAAATAAAATACCATTGTAAACAGAAACATTACAAACCAAAAATTACTACAACAAACATAAATATTAAAGACAAAATTAAAGACTATTACGAACATAAGCATTTTAGACTAAATTAAATACTTCTCAAACCATACGAATGATAAACCAAATTCAATTTATTACAAAAATAAATTGAATACTCGTACATACTAAAGCATTATTGACCAAATACAATACAAACACAAAGCATTAAAGCCTAAAATAAAGTACTATAAACATGAGTATTATAGACCAAATCAAGTACTATTTAGAACATGAGCATTACAGACAAAATTAGATACAATTTCAAACCTAAGTTTTACAGACCAAATAAAAGACTATTACAAAAATTAACATTGCAGAACTAATTCAATACGATGAAAAAACATATAAATAGTAGTACAAACATAAACATCACAAACCAAATAAAATACTATAGCAAACATCTGCATTACAAACCAAATAAAATATTATTACAAACATTGCATTACAGACAAAATTAAACACTTCCACAAACGTAAGCATTACAAACCAAATTAAATACTATTACATATAAGCATTATAAACCAAATTAAATACTATTACAGATAAGCATTACAAACCAAATTAAATACTATTACAGATAAGCATTACAAACCAAATTAAATACTATTACAGATAAGCATTATAAACCAAATTAAATACTATTACAGATAAGCATTACAAACCAAATTAAATACTATTACAGATAAGCATTATAAACCAAATTAAATACTATTACAGATAAGCATTACAAACCAAATTAAATACTATTACAGATAAGCATTATAAACCAAATTAAATACTATTACAGATAAGCATTATAAACTAAATCAAATACTATTACAGATAAGCATTACAAACCAAATCAAATACTATTACAGATAAGCATTATAAACCAAATTAAATACTATTACAGATAAGCATTACAAACCAAATTAAATACTATTACAGATAAGCATTATAAACCAAATTAAATACTATTACAGATAAGCATTACAAACCAAATTAAATACTATTACAGATAAGCATTATAAACCAAATTAAATACTATTACAGATAAGCATTACAAACCAAATTAAATACTATTACAGATAAGCATTATAAACCAAATTAAATACTATTACAGATAAGCATTATAAACTAAATCAAATACTATTACAGATAAGCATTACAAACCAAATCAAATACTATTACAGATAAGCATTATAAACCAAATTAAATACTATTACAGATAAGCATTACAAACCAAATCAAATACTATTACAGATAAGCATTACAAACCAAATTAAATACTATTACAGATAAGCATTACAAACCAAATTAAATACTATTACAGATAAGCATTACAAACCAAATCAAATACTATTACAGATAAGCATTACAAACCAAATTAAATACTATTACAGATAAGCATTACAAACCAAATCAAATACTATTACAGATAAGCATTACAAACCAAATCAAATACTATTACAGATAAGCATTATAAACCAAATTAAATACTATTACAGATAAGCATTACAAACCAAATTAAATACTATTACAGATAAGCATTATAAACCAAATTAAATACTATTACAGATAAGCATTACAAACCAAATTAAATACTATTACAGATAAGCATTATAAACCAAATTAAATACTATTACAGATAAGCATTATAAACCAAATTAAATACTATTACAGATAAGCATTACAAACCAAATTAAATACTATTACAGATAAGCATTATAAACCAAATTAAATACTATTACAGATAAGCATTATAAACTAAATCAAATACTATCACAAACATATGCATTACCGACCAAATAAAATAATTGTGGTTAGAAGCTAAGAAAAAACAAATTTTACCATGGGTGCTCAGCGAGTGAGTTCAGGCCGAGAAAAGGAAAAACAAAGATGGCGGCCAGCATTTTATTACGTATTATTCTCGCATAATCTCGTGTGCGCGTGAAGCTGGAAACTACAAAACGAGCTTCATTTCTCGGTGCTGAGCGATTCCAGAATGGGCAGAAGAGTAGGCGCAACGGGAGTGGAGATACTTTCTGAAATTATAATCCTTTTTTGTGTGTTTGAGGTGAACCCCCCCCTCTTCCCGCCAAGGTTCAATAATATTGCAAACATAAACATACAGACCAAATCAAATACTATTACAAACATAAGCATTACAGACGAAATTAAATTCTATTACATAAGCATTACAGACCAAAAATACTATTACAAACTTAAGCTTTTCAAACCAAATTTAATCTTTCATGTAAATAACAAAAGAGCAGAGAGAGAGAGAGAGAGAGAGAGAGAGATGAATTCTATTTGGAAGAAAAGAGGCCATGTTCCAGTAAATTACTTGCTCAATAACAATATATGGAGACTCTACAAGTACTACACTGGAATATATGCAAACTCTACGGATTAGATCACAATGAGAAGTGGTTTGAGCATAAGCCAGAAGTGGTTCAAGAAAACGACAATGTCAGATTTCCTTTTTGATATGCGCATACAGACTTGAACACTCCCGACCTGACATAATTTTATTAAAAACAAGAGAACTTGCTCAATCATTGACGTAGCATGCCCTTTTGATACCAGATTGCAAGAGAAAGAACAAGAAAAAAAATTCAAGATCTTAAATGGGAATTAAACTCTGGAAATGTAAAAAAAAAAGTCCATTTCCATCGTAATTGAAACGCTTGGAACCATAACAAAAAGCCGCCATAAATGGCTTAATCAGATTAACAAGACAGTTTCTTTTCCAATCTTACAAAAGGCCTGCCTGTTGGGAAGAGCGAAAGTCTTAAGGTATAGCTTGAATGTCTAAACCAAAGTTGGAAAATAAATAAATAAATAAAAAC
>NC_136493.1:152277340-152312340 GCF_053919585.1 Euprymna scolopes | reverse complement strand
AGACAAAATAAGAACTAATGCAGACAAAATAAGAACTAATGCAGACAAAATAAGAACTAATGCAGACAAAATAAGAACTAATGCAGACAAAATAAGAACTAATGCAGACAAAATAAGAACTAATGCAGACAAAATAAGAACTAATGCAGACAAAATAAGAACTAATGCAGACAAAATAAGAACTAATGCAGACAAAATAAGAACTAATGCAGACAAAATAAGAACTAATGCAGACAAAATAAGAACTAATGCAGATAAAATAAGAACTAATGCAGACAAAATAAGAACTAATGCAGACAAAATAAGAACTAATGCAGACAAAATAAGAACTAATGCAGACAAAATAAGAACTAATGCAGACAAAATAAGAACTAATGCAGACAAAATAAGAACTAATGCAGACAAAATAAGAACTAATGCAGACAAAATAAGAACTAATGCAGACAAAATAAGAACTAATGCAGACAAAATAAGAACTAATGCAGACAAAATAAGAACTAATGCAGACAAAATAAGAACTAATGCAGACAAAATAAGAACTAATGCAGACAAAATAAGAACTAATGCAGACAAAATAAGAACTAATGCAGACAAAATAAGAACTAATGCAGACAAAATAAGAACTAATGCAGACAAAATAAGAACTAATGCAGACAAAATAAGAACTAATGCAGACAAAATAAGAACTAATGCAGACAAAATAAGAACTAATGCAGACAAAATAAGAACTAATGCAGACAAAATAAGAACTAATGCAGACAAAATAAGAACTAATGCAGACAAAATAAGAACTAATGCAGACAAAATAAGAACTAATGTAGACAAAATAAGAACTAATGCAGACAAAATAAGAACTAATGCAGACAAAATAAGAACTAATGCAGACAAAATAAGAACTAATGCAGACAAAATAAGAACTAATGCAGACAAAATAAGAACTAATGCAGACAAAATAAGAACTAATGCAGACAAAATAAGAACTAATGCAGACAAAATAAGAACTAATGCAGACAAAATAAGAACTAATGCAGACAAAATAAGAACTAATGTAGACAAAATAAGAACTAATGCAGACAAAATAAGAACTAATGCAGACAAAATAAGAACTAATGCAGACAAAATAAGAACTAATGCAGACAAAATAAGAACTAATGCAGACAAAATAAGAACTAATGTAGACAAAATAAGAACTAATGCAGACAAAATAAGAACTAATGCAGACAAAATAAGAACTAATGCAGACAAAATAAGAACTAATGCAGACAAAATAAGAACTAATGCAGACAAAATAAGAACTAATGCAGACAAAATAAGAACTAATGCAGACAAAATAAGAACTAATGCAGACAAAATAAGAACTAATGCAGACAAAATAAGAACTAATGCAGACAAAATAAGAACTAATGTAGACAAAATAAGAACTAATGCAGACAAAATAAGAACTAATGCAGACAAAATAAGAACTAATGCAGACAAAATAAGAACTAATGCAGACAAAATAAGAACTAATGTAGACAAAATAAGAACTAATGCAGACAAAATAAGAACTAATGCAGACAAAATAAGAACTAATGCAGACAAAATAAGAACTAATGCAGACAAAATAAGAACTAATGCAGACAAAATAAGAACTAATGTAGACAAAATAAGAACTAATGCAGACAAAATAAGAACTAATGCAGACAAAATAAGAACTAATGTAGACAAAATAAGAACTAATGCAGACAACAGTCCGGAGTGAGGTGATGTAAAGAAGCCTCATCATCATCATCATCACGAAATTCAGACATAAATATATTTTTTCTTCATTTCATGACTTTTATTGTTTCTTTTTTCTATTTTCCAGCGAGTCATCTAGTCAGTTATTTTGATTCCAATCTGAACGGCTTGTCTTACTTCAATGTCAGTGGGAAGCTAGAAACGTCAATCGTGAAGGAGGCCTCCCTCTGGATTTATGTGCGTTCGCACAGCAAGATCCGGCGAAGCACGGTCGTAGTACGCATCTGGAACGCCTTCGACCAGCTGGCACATTTTGAACCGATGAAGAACTTCAAAATCAACATCGGAAGGTTCGGCGAATGGACTCACATCAAAGCGACAAATATCGTCAAACAATGGGTGGAAACACCAAAGATCAACTATGGATTAAATATCACAGCTGTAGATTCATATGGAAACAGTCGGATTTGGACACCCGATACATCGAATCATGCCGAAGAATATGTAAGTGAATCACGTCATTTAGGGGACGTATCTTCTTCTTCTTCTTCTTCTTCTTCTTCTTCTTCTTCTTTTTTCTTTTTCTTCTTCCTCTTCTTTTTCCTCTTTTTCTTTTTCTTCTGTTTCTTTTTCTTTCTCTTCTTTCTTTTTATGTTGTTTCTTTTCTTTTTTTTCATCTTCTTCTTCTGTCTTCTTTTTCTTTGTTCTTGTTGTCCTTTTTCTTCTTTTCTCATTTCGTTCGTCATCACATTTCATTCCTATTCGTAAATTACAGGATTGCTCGATCGCCCCAAAATGCGATACAATAAAAAATAGTTTTGATTGACATTTGTTTTATCTGTTTTAAAAAAATATTCAGTTGAAAATTAGTGTCACTTTATTTATTTGGAAACTATTTACATTGTAATAATGATTAAAATAAACGAAAAGCTTAAATATTTAGATGGGGAATTATTTTTACAGTACGAACAAAGAGAATATTTATTTATTAAAAATTCATTCAATTTTTAATAAATAAAGTTGATATTTCAAATTTCATGATGTTGATCATCTTACAATTTATTCCTTTAATTACGTTGTCATTTACAATTCTTGACAGCAACTCTTTCGTAGCGCAAAATCATTCAAATTCAAATAAGTAATAAAAGATAAAATAAAAAGTAATTGCAACTTCTCTTTCAATTTTCGATTTTGTAATCATGCCCAATTGCATTTTTTTGTGGATTGCTATTTCTTCTGAGTTATGGGAAAAATAGATTCATTGATTGATATTATAATTAAGTTAATAATTTTGTGCTATGAAACAGTTGCTGTTTAAAATTGTGAATGCCAATGTAATTAAAGGAATAAATTGTAAGATGGTTAACATTATGAAATGTGGAATATAGACTTGTTATTTGTTTGTTATATGCTCTGTAATGAAATTGAGCTTCATAAATTAAGGGTTAGTATATAAAAAGGTGAAATATAATTGTAATAATCATATTTCCACAGAAATGTGTGTGTGTGTGTGTGTGTGTGTGTGTGTGTGTGTGTGTGTGTGTGTGTGTGTGTGTGTGTGTGTGTGTGTGTGCGCGCGCGCTTTATACAAGTGCATTATTTTTATTCTACTGTTTTTGTTCATATTTATATATGTATTATATCCTTCTTTGGTTTGATTTCAGCCCGTGATGGACATTAAATTCTCGCCTCGAAGACACAGTCGGCACCGGCGGACTGTTGGCGAGACGTGCACCGAGGAAGAACACACGGGACGCTGTTGTCTTTACCCGTTGGTGGTGGACTTCTTGGAAATGAAATGGAACTGGATGATCTACCCCCATAACTTCGTAGCTAACTACTGTTCGGGAAACTGCTCCCTGGAGACTATCGATGACAGTTTACCGTCCAGCTATGTCGGCTTAAAATCGACCACCGCCATCGACAACGTCCGATGTTGCACGTCAACTCGCGAGGGAAGACTGCAAATCCTGTATCACACTCAGGCTAACAAAATTATACACACTTATCTCGAAGACATTATTGTTGAGGAATGCGGCTGTCGATAGAAAGCAGAGAACCATATTGACATTGTTGTGTCGTCACCGAGAATGAGAACAGAGATTGTTAAGATGCGTCCATTTAATAAGAACACGGATTTTTAAGATACGTTCATTTATTCTGCGTGATTATCTTTGTAAATGCTATTCACAACATAAGCGTGACAGACATTTCGACCGACCATAGAGATGAGTGGGCGTGTCTGAAAAACAAAAGACGGTGACAACTTTCATAATTTAGGTGTTTTGTCTTTGTTTCGTTTTTTTTTTTTTGTTTTTTTGTTGTTTTTTTTGTCGTATTTTTTATTACATTGGGTTTGTTTTGTTACTGCCGTGCTTCGTATTCAAAACCGTTTATTTAAAACAAAAGCTCTTGATGATATGAATATCCTTGAATCGAAACGAAGAATACAAAACATACACGACCTAAATAGGAAAGGAGTGAGAAAGAACGAGAAGAAGGGAGAGAAAGAACAAAAATGGTGTTGAAACGCGAAAATTGGTGTCCAGAGAAGGGGTTGAACACACGATGAAAAGATGTTATTGAAATTTGTGACGATAGAGGTTTAGAAAAGAAAATTATACATTAAAACAGTCTACATTTGACATATATATAATGTGGATATTACATGTAGAAAATGAACACACACACACACACACACACATATATATATATAGATGCCTCACTTTATTAAGTAAATATATATGTGTGTGTGCGTGCGCGCGCGTGTGTGTGTGCGCGCGTGTGTGTGTATGTGTGTGTGTGTGTGTCTGTCTCACTTTATTAAGTAAATTTAATTTTTAATTGCGATATAACGGAGTTTTCAGATTATATTTAAACTTTACAAAAGTAAGTATAGCTTTTTTAATTGTATGATTTTAAAAATTATAATTGTAATGATTAATAAAATTGATGATAATAGCTAACATAATTGAATTATGTATGGTTTTCAATTCAAATTAATTTATTAATTATGTTAATCGACCGTAATAATCAATCGGCTTTTTTGTTTTGTTTTGTTTTGTTTTGTTTTGTTAGTTTACTTTCGTATATACAAACATGTATAATAGTTTATAATTTGTTGATATTATTTTGATAATATTTATACACAAATTAGAATCAATAAATTTGTTAATTAATAAAGAGAACATTTTGGTAAAAGATTCATAAATTAATTGAAATTGTTAGTACGAATAGTTGGGTTTAATGACTTTGTTTGATAAAAATTCAATATGGCGTTATGGAAAAATGAAACGGTATTTGCAGTCTCTCTTCCAGTTTTCGGATTTTAATCATGTCAAATCACACTTCAATTTCTTTTTGACGAATTGATTGTTGCTATTTCTTCTGGTGAGTTAAGGGCATAATAGATTCACTGATTGATATAATAATTAAGTGATTGATTTTGCGCTACGAAATAGATACTGTCAAGAATTGTATAAGCCAACTGAATTAAAGTATTAAATATGAGATTGGCAACATCAAGAATTTTGGAATATAACTTTGTCATTTATTCTTTTGCTCTGTAATTACATTGAGCTTCTTAGATAAGGATTGATATATATTATAAGAAAATATATTTCTACAGAAATATATATATAGATATATATATACTATTTTTATTATTTCAGACAACTTAAAAAGTTAATTGAAAGCTCAATAGTACTTTTACAACAATTTATATCGTAGCAAATAAATACTAGAGCTCGAATATAATAAAATAATAGAATCCGAGTTGGTTTGGGGCAGTAAGGAGGGCAGATGTTTCATTTGTGTGTGTGTGTCTGTTTTTTTCTTCTTCTTCTTAAATAGCTATTTCGTCTGTATGAAATAACAATTATTAGATTAGGATTATGTCCTTCTTCACCAGGAAAACAAAGAATATATGGAATCAGTCTTATCAGTAGGGAGGAGGCTTTTTAAGTCAGAAAAAAAACGAAAATTGATAATCAGAAAAAAAAAAAGTAATTATTTGTAAAGAATAATTCTTTAAAATAAACTCCTCTTTCTAAATAAAATGCAAAACAAAAATCGGATATATATATGTGTGTGTGTGTGTGTGTGTGTGTGTGTGTGTGTGTGTGTGTGTGTGTGTGTGTGTGTGTGTGTGCATATATGTACTAGCTGGTAGCCTGGCATTGTCCGGTCGTACAATACGCTTAAACATGATATTTTAATTTATGCAGATTGTGTATAAATTATTTTAGAATCAATTCTCGATTGATTATTATATATAACGAGGAACAATTTGCCCGGTCGAGTAATTCATAAAAAATAAATTAATTAATAAAATAATAATAATGATAATGTCGTTCATCAAATTTCGTTTGTGCTTGTTTACAATATCATGTCAGTTGATATTTGGGTTTGGCTACGAATGCCCTGGAAAAGTCACTTCTGATTAATGTTTAGTTTTAAAATATGCAAACGAAGAAATGATTTGCGGAGATTTTAAATGGTGCCTCGTCTTTTATCGTAAATTGAACTCATTAACAAGAAAAAAACAAAATAAAATGGTGAGGTAATCCCAGCCTTAAACAGGGAATAATTCGATATGTACTGGAATGTTCTACCACTAAGCTATATCTCCTAATTACAATAAATCTGGGGGGGGGGGTAAGAAGAAATGATTTGCTAAGATTTTTTCTCCCTTGGCCGGTGTACCTTAAAATATTCCCCTGTAAATATTATTTCTTATCAATAGGAGAGCAAGGCTATTTTTAAGAACGGATTTTTCGATTTTCGATACTTATACGATGAATTTTTTGTAAAAACATATCAAAGAACACTACCATACATATAAATTAGCTTTATGCCAAAAATTGCAAACGATAGAAACTCCATGGAATAAGGCTTTCGCCGTTTATCTGTACTCCTTGTCGATTATTTAAAATTTTGTATACCTTTCATACAGGTTTATAAGGTTTTTTTTTTGAAAATTTAAGTAAATTTTCAATAACAAGATTTTTATTTTATATATCTATATATAAAGCTGAATGTCTGCGGTGTGTATGTGTGTGTGTGTGTGTGTGTGTGCGCGCGTGCGTGTGTGTGTGTGTGTGTGTGTGTGTGCGCGCGCGCGTGTGTGTGTGTGTGTCTGGTCAGGAATAGGCTCCTATATGGTTGACTATTATAGAAAACTGATCATATATAATGATAGAAGATGTATCGAGACACAGGAATGGGTATGTTTGATCTGGCATAATGATGATTCATTAAAATTGTGAGGTCTGCGTACGCGCCTGGTCCACAAAGTATGGAAATAAACAATTTAAAAAAAAAAACGTTTACAAGTGTTTTTTATATAGATGTACATAAGAATACTTTGATAAGTATGTTTTAACTTAAATAGGGATGGTATAATAAAATTGTGGGGTCTGCGTTCGCGTCTGGCCTCCATAAAATGGAAATATGCACAAACTTTTCATATCTATTTTCGTAAGAATACTTTGATAATTATGTTTCAGTTTGAAGAAATATGGTATAATAAAATTATGGGGTGAGCGTTCGCACCTGGCCGCCATAGAATGGAAATATGTCACAAAGTTTAACAAGATTTTTTAATATAGATCCAAAGAATATTGTGATAAGTATATCAGTGTGAACAGGTATGCTATAATAAATTATAGGGTTTATCTATTTTATTTTTACTTTCATCATATTTTGCTTTGGTTCTGATACCCCCAAATTCGAAGCTATATCTTCCTTTTCGTAACCTATCATACTTTCATAAATCAGAGTCCATTTTCTGTAGGCTGTTTTTGAACCCAGTCAACGAAGGGTACTTTTGCTAGTATATATATATATATATATATATATATATATATATATATATTAATAATTTCATATATATATATATGTGTGTGTGTGTGTTTGTGTGTGTGTGTGTGTGTTTTGACTTCCTTATTCTTCCCAATCCTCTCATCATCCCTTACAGACTCCCTAATTTTCTTGAATCTCTTATTCCACTCAAAAACTAATTCTTGGTTCATACAAGATGGTCCAAAATCAGTCTATTTTTTTTTTTGTCTATTTTTCAAAGTTTTAAACAGAATTTTATTGCATATCGTTCTGCTAAAGTGTTCTCACGTCCAGACTGCAAATTAAATAAATCAGCTGTGACAATCAGGCTTTAGTAGGGTGTATTCCAATTTCATGCTGTAGCTGTCCATTTGGACCTTAAATCAGAAAAATTGATCAGTCATCTCATAAGATTTATATCAATAAGATACTAAATTTTCAAGCGTCTATGACAATTTTAAATGCCTGCACAAAAAAGTCTGGAAACTTATTGAAGAAATATATATATATATATATATATATATATATATATATATATATATATATATATATATATATATATATATATATATATATATATATATATATATGAAAATAAAAACAGGTATAATATTATAATATTATGAGGAAAGGGAAATAAAGTTGAGGTGTATACTTTGTGAACATGACCAGAAATTCTCAACGTTTCGTCCCCATTTTCAGAGGACTTCTTCGGGAGAATGATTAAGATGATTAAGGAAAAAATCATCTTTGGTATATTTTATATATATATATATATATATATATATATATATATATATATATATATATATATATATATATATATATATATATATATATGATTAGTTTTTTTGGAAAAAGAATTCCAGCAGAGTGCTCAATTAAAAGGAAAATCCAAATTTTAAGAGCGTACTTATATTTTGTGTACAGAAAGTTGTTAGTTGAGACAGGTCATTGGTACCGTCGGTTTCAAGCCCGATAATAAGGCCCGTTTAAGGTATCCTTATCGAGCTCTCTTCAGAGACGAATATTGGCTGAAGAGAGCTCGATAAGGATACCTTAAACGGGCCTTATTATCGGGCTTGAAACCGACGGTACCAATGACCTGTCTCAACTAACAACTTTCTGTACACAAAATATATATATATATATATATATATATATATATGATAAAGGGAAATAAAAAATATCAAAGATGATTTTTAAAAAAATTTTTCAATAATCCTTATCATTCTCTTGAGGAAGCCCCGCCCCCGAAAATGAGGGCGAAACGTTAGGAATATTTTAAAGGTGTCACAAGTTCTCTTTCCCGTTTTACCACACCACACATCTATATATATATATATATATATATATATATATATATATATATATATATATATATATATATATATATATATATGTGTGTGTGTTGTGTAGTGGATCGAACCCAAAACCATAGCGTTGACAGTTCTAACCACTAGACCAAGAATCGGTGCTCGTAATTGATTTGTCAAATGTCTATTAAATGTCTATTAAATGTCTATTAAATGTCTATTAAATGTCTATTAAATGAACATTTGCCCATTGCTTAACAGTGCTCGAGCTACTATTTTGTTTACAAGCAGACAGCAGGCTTCGCATATATATATATATATATATATATATATATATATATATATATATATGTATATATATATATATATGATTTTCAGAATGTGAGAGATTATATATATATATATGCATAAATCACTACTAGTATGTCGGATACAATATATAGTACTGATTTAAAAAAAAAAACTTTATATATTTTTTTTTAATCTCTGAAACAGCTACATGATAAGCAGCTGATGATCCCCGTTTTCTATTTACAAAATTTTAGTTAAGGTTTTCTCTTTCCATCCTTATGTATTTAAATTAAGTTTTGTTCAGTTACAATTATTAGAGACCCTTTTTTTCGATACTGCTTAAACAAAAGCAGACTCCGTCATGAAAAGGAAATATTACTTTTTTCGACATGACAATTAAATACGTAATATTGTTTTTGCTTAAAACGATATAGTTAAAAAAAAAAAAGTCGATCTGTCGACTGTATCTTAACAAACACTGAAAATATAAACTATTTTAGATCTATTTAGAGAGAGAAAAAATTCTCTGCATTCAACTTCAAAAAGGTTTAAAAGACAATATTTTTGTTAGATTAGTGACATTATAAATGAAAACTTTGTCATTATTTTCAATATTTAACGTTATCGTGTGTTCGAATCTCACTCTAGACAATTGTTTTTTTTTTTTTTTCGTCTTTTGCTTGTTTTTTGTTTTTCTTTATTTTTTTGTTTGTTTTTTTGTTTGCTTTTTGTTTTTGTTTTTTGTTTTTTGTTGTTTTTTGTTTGTTTGTTTGTTTGTTTTTTTGTTTTCGTTTTTTTTTTTTTTTTTTCAATTATATTCCAGTGATTTCCTAGTCCTTATAAATCATGGTCACAAACCTGAAAGTGTTTTTAATTATAAATTGATGAAAAGTATTTCACAAAATTCATATTCATAACTTCTACTTTTGACTATAAAATCCAAATAAAAAAGTTGAAAAACGTCGGCAAAGCTATAAAATACATATAAAATCTACAGACAGCTGTTTCTTCATCTAAGACTAATCATTGTGGCCAGACTTAACGTGATTCGAAAGATACACTGTAAATAAATGTATAAAAGTTGTTGCTTTTGTGCACAAACGCCTCCTACGTTTTGGAGATAGATCCGTATAACCATGTGTGTGTGTGTGTGTGTGTGTGTGTGTGTGTGTGTGTGTGTGTGTGTGTGTGTGTGTGTGTGTGTGTGTGTGTACTTAAAGTATACCAATCAATGTATGTAAATAATTGTATCTCATTTTAAAATGAAAGAGAGAGCAAAAATGCTGTGATGTCTCGATTCGCGCGTGCAACTCCATTTTATTGCATAACATATGTTTCTATCTAATAAAGTTGTAGATATTGTTTACAAAATTTTCCCATGCATTTTCTTATTGATCCCGATTACCATATATAATCCAAAAATGCATTACGTTGAGTACGTAGGTGCATATAAAGGCGCCATTGCTAGTTTATATATATATATATATATATATATATATATATATATATATATATATATATATATATATATATATATAGTAAGTTATGAAAATATATATGGCAATTAAACTACACAGAATATTCTGCGTATCATACTCGTGAAAATTAGTCAGTCTTATAGAATATTCTGTGCAGCTTACTTGCCATAAATATTTTCATAACTTACTATCTGGCTCTACTTATGTATTGAGCACTGCTGAAGGAAATACTAGAAAATTTACGCATAAATTATATCTTCTTATATTGATTTATGCGATTAAATAGAATATATATATATATATATATATATATGTATATATATATATATATATATATATATATATATATATATATATATATATATATATATATATATAATTTATTTAAAGTTTGTTTTTGAAATGTCGTTACTTTCAATGTATACCGTTTTCGTTTGTTATTTTAAAACCATCCACCGTTAATTTTGAGTTAAGCTCACTGTGTCTATTCAATAGGGACAGAGCATATATAGTGCAAAATGTTGTTGAAAATTCAAAGACTCACGTTTTCTTTTTTATAACCTTCGTTTATTTCCTGGATTTTTTTCCATTACAGCTGTTTCATTAATGAGTTGGCAATTTTACGATTTATATTTCCGTAAAAATATCCTGTCACCACCAACTTCTTCAGAAAAAGAAATCATTTATAAAAAGTAAATTCAGTATGAACGCAATCTTTTAATGTAATTTTGTATGGTTGCAATACCTTAAAAATACACAATCGTTTTAAATAGTAAATCTTTTAATGTAATTTTGTATGGTTGCAATACCTTAAAAATACACAATCGTTTTAAATAGTAAACTACGCTCAAATCGTTCAGATTTCGTATATGTTCCTAGCGGGTGTGGTAGTTGCTTTTCCTGATCGTAAAATACGCTTAAATATGATATTTTAATTTTTCCAGATTTCGTATATTTATATTCTTATAAGTCTTGGTTGTTTTGTGTATTGATATTTCTGTTAAAAACACATCTTTCTATTTAGTTAAAAAGAATATACAACAATGTTATATATGGGTCGTGGAATTGCATTCAATTGCAAATGATCTAGCTAATTTGCATATTTATAATTTAAAAAAAAATGTAATTTGTCAGGTGAAGTTCAACGACGGCATTACGAATATGCATGCGTAACTATTGGTCCATGTTTAAAAAAAAAAGGCTAAAAAGCATTGCAGCAAACGTGCCTTCATAGCTCAGGCATTAACGTCAAAGGAAAAAGTAAATCGTAAGTTAAACGTTTTGGTTTCGATTCTCGGTGGTGACACACGAGTAATATTTTTGTTCGGTTGATAGCAAGGTATATGTAATATTTTGTTTCTACTAACAAAAAAAAAAGAATTAAATTGTTTGCCCTCGACCTTCATCAATGTTACTACTGTTGATATTGAGAGTAGAAGGCGGTCGAAAAAGTGTCTTCTATACTCCCAGCTACGTGGATCAGCCACAACTATCTGCATGACGCTACCTGAGTAACATTATATTCAGATACATGATAGGTATGAGTCATATCAGTCAATGTTAATTTCGAAGCAAAGAAAATATTACATATGTTTCTAAAAAAAAAATGTCAAAGCATACGTTAACAACTGGTAGATGAATCTTGCATCTTCAAAGTCAATTACCAGATAAAAAATCTTTTTATAGCAATGCGGCTTGATTTTAAATACATGAATTTTTTTTAGATGATTATGCGCACGCATATGTATGTATGTATGTATGTATGTATGCATGCATGCATGTATGTATGTATGTATGTATATATGTATGTATGTATATATGCATGTATCTATGTATGTATGTATGTATGTATGCATCTATCTATCTATCTATCATTAGAAAACATTTATAAAACCAATTTCCGTGCAAAATGTTTTGTTTTTTTTGGGGGGAGTCCGATATATATCAAATACTTCAGTCAATATCCAACCATCCTCAGTGTATTATAGACATCTTTCCTTTTTCTCGCTGCCGACGACCATGAGTTCTTTTGCTGTATTATAGAGACTGTATTAACGCTAATTCCAATTATGTATTATATATATATATATATATATATATATATATATATATATATTATAATATAAAATAAAAATCTTGATATTAAAATTTTTTTTTCAAATTTTCAATAAACCTTTATATACAAAGTTTTAATTATCCGATAAGGAGTACAAATAAAAAAAGAAAAAATATATTATTATCAATATATCAGAATTCTGAGGTGAATATGAACACAGATTAATTAATCATGTGGTATTGAGTCTTACAGAATATTTTTGGAGGTAATATTATATAAGAAAGTCCCATCCAAAACGAGAATAGCTCAATATACTTGATAGAGCAATATATATAAATATATATAAATATATATAAATATATATATATATATATATATTGATAGGAAAATACAAGATTAAATCGATACACAAATGGCACACGTACGCATGACTTTAAGTAAGACCTACTAAGAATTACGAATACTATATAAGTATTATTTTTTTCAACTGCTTCTCCAGTCAACGAACTTCAAATCCGTTAAATTCTAAGACTACACAATGTTATTTGCTTACGACTTAATATATAAAGTCATTTCCTGTCTTAAAGCATCGTTTTTACAATCATAACAAAACCCCAAAAAATTCTCAACAATCGCCATTTTTCTATTCCAATATGGCGCGCTGTTCGTATATCGAGCAACGAAAGTGAAAATTCTAATCTGACTTTTATTTAATATTTTCATATTACAAAATAAAAAAAGCAGGAAATCTTATGTGTGTGCGTGTATCAGTTTGTTTTTATGAGCGATCTCCATTTGTTTTCGCTTTGTTTTTTGTTTTTGTTATTTTGTTCTTTGTTAATTTGTTTTTTGTTAATTTGTGGGGAAGCGCATAAGAAGTGAATACTTTTTTTTTTTTTTTTGCAATGTTCCATTTTCAATGTTTGGATGGCTGTTGTTAATTTTGATTGGCTGATTTAGCATCCTACAACCAATGAAATCTTATCTTAACACCGTTATTTACAGACAACGGGAAAACACTTGAAACAACGTTATAATTCACAACGGGGGAGGGCGGTATCAAATGTTATAAGATGAGAATTAAAAATTTAAGGGTTTCTAATTCTCAAAGAGAATAAACAAAATAAAATAAAATTACGCCTTTTTCTCGTTTTTTTTTTTTTGTTTGTTTGTTTGTTTGTTTTCGTGTTGATTTATGTTTTTAAAAAGTCAAACTTTTGCATAGAACTCGTGAAAATCCTGCCTCAGGAGTATTTCGTGAAAATCAGGAGTATCTTGTTTGTATGAAGTACTTCTCGTTATTCCATAATCTGCAAGATTGCAGATTTTTACCTTAAGCATGGAGAGCAGCAAAACTCAGCAACTGCATTCGAACATGGGGATGATTTGTCCTGATTTTAATTTTCAGGTGGAGTATTTCAGAAAGAGGAAAAGGTGGTAACAAAAATTGTATGGATAGGATTAGTTATTAAAGAGTTATTGCTGCTTCGTGTCAGCTCAGTATAGCTATTAGATTTACAAATTGATGATATGACGAATGAGAATTTATGCACAATTCAGATGTTATAAATCTAAGAATATATACACTATGCAATTGAATATATATATATATATATATATATATATATATGCATTATATATTATATAATATATATATATATATATGCATTATATATTATATAATATATATATATACATTATATATTATATAATATATATATATACATTATATATTATACATTTTATATATATTCTTACATAATATTAACAAATGAATATATATATATATATATATATATATATGCAAATTATCACAGATTCTAATTCAATATTTAATCGTTTTTCTTTGCATTTTTTTCCATCATATTTTCTTTTCATTTTTTTCCATCATATTTTCCCTTTTGGCAATGGTTTCAACCATTTGTTTGGTTAAAAATTCGATAATATGCGTAAGCGCTTACTTTCTTAAGTGGTCTTATGATTTTGACCAGGACTGTGTATATATATATATATATATATATATATATATATATATATATATATATATATATATATATATATATATTCAACTGCGTAATGCATATTGTTAAGTTTATAACTTCTAAAAATCATCATATTCAGCGTGTTTCCTATGCCTAATCGAAAAACCTGAGATAATTAGATTAAAAAAGAAAAACGATTAAATATTGAATTAGAATCTGTGATAATTTGCAGACACTTTAAAGAAAATGCACTAAAGATCCTATTTTAAAAATACATATATAAGTCCTTGAACAAAAATTAAATTGAATCCCTAAATGACCTTCTATCTCAATACCCGCTACATTTATATAAAAAAGGGGGAGGAGTGCGATACCTGTGTTTTATCGATACAGTTTCAATTAATACTGAAATTAATTCCTAAACATAATAATATTAACCCATGTATTCAGATTAATTTAGGAGAAAACTCCTTGATATTTGGTATAAATGTTACAAATAGTACTGGCAGATATTATACACCAGGTTGTGTCAACAAAAGTTGACTTAAAAACAACGGAATAATGAATAACAAAAAGGATGAAGATGAGTTCAGTATGTACGTGATGCCTTCAATAAGTTTCCAGAATTTTTGTATTATTGCTATACATCTTATGAAATGACTGACCAATTTTTATGATACCAGGTTTAACTGAACAGCTACAGCAGGAATTGAAAGTCTGATTATCACAGTTGGTTAATTTCAAAAATGTAATCTGGACGTGAGGATACTTTAGAAGAATAGTACGCAATAAAATTCTGTTTCAAACTAAGAAAAAATTTCACAGAAACGTATGGAATGCTTCAGACTGCTTTTGGACCATCTTGCATGAACCGAGCATCGGTTTTTTAGTTACATAAGAGCTTCAACGAAGGCTGGGAATCTATGGGGGATGATGAGAGGTGTAAGAAGAATAAGGAATTAGAACACCAGAGTTGATTGGCCAAATAAAGAATTTAATGGATAAAGACCGTCGTGTGTCTATAGAGACAATAAGTGCACAGTTTGATGTCAGTGTGGGAACTGTACACACAATTATTTGCGAGGAGTGGAAGATTTGCACAAATTTTGTCCCAAGGGTGCTTAGAGAAGAACTGAAATACGGTAGATTTTTGCGAAGTTTTTCCTAAGTGTGCTCAGAGAATATCGGAAAGATTTTGTCATAACGGCAGCTGATCAATTCGGATCCCGCAGTTCTTGATGCTCTGATGAGCTGCGATGAAAGCTTGACCTACTCCTATGACCCAGAGACCAAGCGTCAGTGTTCCCAGTGGAAGCATGCTGGTTCTCCCAGACCCAAGAAGTTCATACGGAGCAAATCCACCTAGAAACTTATTATGATACCTTGAGAGCACGGGAATAATCTGCATGCACTGGATTCCCGCTGGACAGGCAGACAAGAAGGAAACAATGTTAACGTTTTAAAGGAATTCAGGAAGAGATTCCGTCGAAAGATGCCTGAACTCTTCAATCGGATCCGTGGCATTCTGTCAGGACAAAACAGCAATCTACAACTTCATCATTGTCACAGACTACTTGGGCAAAATCGTCCTCAAGACAATTCTTCACCCTCCCTATAGTTCAGATCAATGATTTTTTATTATTCCCCAAGTTCAAAAAAAAAACCTTAGCGGCTGCCGTTATGAGACAATTGACGAGGGTCATTGACACGCTCACATAAGAGGAATTTGCAGTCGGAGATTACTTCAAACTAGATTTTGTGTGTACTATCAATAAAAGTGCCCATACGAAAAAATCTGGAAACTCATTGAAGACACTTCGTATATGTATGAAAAAAAGTGTGAATAAAGAATTTTGTAAAAGTTGATAACATGTTTTTAACATAAAAGGAGAAGGCGGTACACATTTATATATGCAGCACAATTACTGCGACACACCGGTTCTCGCCAGATAATCGAAGTTAAGCAACGTTGAACCTGATCAGTACCAGATGGGTGACCATTTGAGAAGTCTATGCGCTGTATGTACCTTCTGGGAAGATTGGGCGTGAGGCCAGCCCCCTCACCCCGAAAAGGAACTCGCTACAAAAACATCTATAAAGGTTGTGGATGACCTATACCCCTCCAGGAGCTCAAGGCTATGGATACACATTTATAATAATTAGTTATAAAAAATTAGTGTACTATTATTGGTATGTGTGTATATATCTGTGTTTGCATACAATATATATAGTGTACTTTTTTAAATATATATTTATTCTATATACATATATTTAGTGAGAGTTTATGCTTTGATTACATGATGTTACACAGTTATCAATACAACACACTAACACAGCTGTTGTCATATAGCGATAAGGACGTAATAACATCTGAACATAACGATATGTTAATGTATGCGACACTGGCAATATACAGGGTGTGTCAAATTCTTAGGCACATTCCAAGTCCTCATATCTGCTTTGCTATTAATGGTAGTTAAATGCATTGAGTTTATTGTATTGATTTTTTCATTGCTTTTCAGTTTCAGTAATGGCGTTCACTCAACCAGAAAAGGCGTTTTGTGTGCTTGAATTTACAAAAACTGAATCATGGACACTTATTCAAGATGCATTTCGCACAAAAAGATTTCACAAACTGCGATTTTTCGTGGAGATTTGTGAAAAACTGGTCTATGTGCCTCCAAATCCAAGACACGTGAATGAGCTGAATAACATAATCTGTTGCAACAATTGATAACGCAATGCTGGAACTCGTTTGGCAAGAATTCGACTATCAGCTTGATGTGTGTCGTGTGACCAATGGTGCTCACATTGAACATCTTTGAATATTCTATGAAAAACTATAATTTCTGAATACATGAGATGCGTTTTTATATCTGTTGTAGTCCTATTTAGGGGTGACAATATTAAGGTGAAAGAATCCTGGTGTTCACTACGAGCGATTAAACTGCATGTGTGCTCTTCGCTCGACGACAGAAATTCTGGCTTATATAGTGCCAGATGAATCCATTTTATCATGAATAGAGGGGTGTTAACTACCCCCCCAGAACACCCCTATCCGAAGATTTATTTCGCCGAAATATAATTTTTCTTTCTCAGCTTGACCTCCAAGAGGTTCATCAGTTTCCTTTTTCTGCCGGAACGACATATTTCTGTACTAGTTTGAAGGGGTTCCAGGTTAAATGCGGCATACAGTATGTCTAACGTCTCTTCTTCTGGTGGAGTTTTACTTAATTCGTTCGAAGTGCATTTGCGTATCTGCTTCAAGCGTTTCTTATGCGTGGAATGTGGTCCTTCCACCACGTAGACCATACGACCGATCATGTTCTTGATTGTTCCTTGCTCCCAGAAAGTATTATTATCTTTGTGCATCTGGAAGAATATTTTTTATCAAAGACTGGCCATATTTTTCTCACGGACATCACTTCCGCCGGAAACATCTGCGATGGTGTATTCTCGTTAGGCAACATGTGGTACACCTGAAGAAATTGTTGCAACGCTTTTTACGGATGAAGTGTCCTTTGCCTTCTTCAAAACCCTCTTCAAGGTGTCCACAAATCTTTCAACATGTCCGTTTCATCTGGAGTGGTAAGTTGGAGTTGTGATGTGGTCCATTTGGAAGTCTCCATGCACGCTTAATCTGACACTAAACAGTTGACCATTCTGAACCGTGCGAATAACTCATGAAGATTTTTTATAGTCAGTAGTTGGGGTTTTGGACCTAAAGACTTCAGACCACTTAGAAAAGTTGTCCACTACTATGAGGTAGTACTGTCCATCAAGTGGTCCTGCATGTGCATCGGGATCATGATTTCCTGTGTGAAAATCCTTTAAGTTTTTTGGGTTTTTTTGACATGTCGCTGGAACAACTACTCTCTCTCTCTCTCTCTCTCTCTCTCTCTCTCTCTCTCTCTCTCTCTCTCTCTCTCTCTCTCTCTCTCTCTCTCTCTCTCCCTCGATATGATAATACCTGGTCACATGTTGAGAAAAACCTCTGCTACTTGTTCATCAGTCTGCAATTTTTCCTTGGTTTCTCTTATAAAATCTTCGCTTTCGGCTTCTTTCCTTATATCATCCAGAGTAACGGGAAGTTCTTTCACGGTGTTGCATAGGATCTGACTACATTCTCTCTCTGATCGTAATGATGCGATCACCGAGTCTTCAAGTGGTTCATCATTCCTTGGTATTAACCGGGATAGCCCGTCTGCGTGTCCTAATTTCTTAGACGGAAGGGACTCCATATCAAAGTCGTAATTAAGTAGGCTTATTACCTATCGTTAGAGCCTGTTTGCCGTATGTGTAGGCAACTCTTTCTTCGAGCCAAAGATAGAGATCAGCAGCTTGTAGTCTCTTTAAAGATTAAAATGTCGTCCATGGAGAAATCTGTGAAATCTTGTTACCGAGAAAATGATGCTTAAGGATTTTTCCTCTGTTTGGAAATAATTCCTTTCCGCAGGTTGTAGAGTTCTCGGCGCGTGTGTTATCGGCTTCGTAGAACTGTCCGTGCAGAATACACGCGCCGATTTCAAATTTTCAAATGCGCTCGCATCACTTGCGACGATAATGTCTAAATCTGGGTTGTAATGGGTCAGGAATAGTTCCGATGTGAGAACCTCTTTAAGCTTTTCGAACGCCATCTTGCATTCTGTGGTCCAGTTCCAAACCTTTTCCTTCCTAAATTGTTCTTTTAAAGGTGCGCGCAATGTGTGCATATTAGAAATGAAGGCTTGATAGCAATTAGCTAAGCCTAAAAAACTTTGCAGTGTTGTTGTGTCGTGTGGTTCAGACATATTTTTTATTGCTATGGACCTTTCTGAATCAGGCCGTCTACCATTCCGATCTATTATCTGCCCGAGGTATTTTATTAAACCTTGCGCAGACTCTGATATCGTTTGATTTTTTCTTTATATATACGGTGGGGGCAGTCCACTCGCTCTAATTGACTGGGGTCAAAATTTCTGCTTTGACGAATCCGTCTAGTTCTACGTCAATCTTTTGTATAAAGGCAAACTGTAAGCTGCGTTTCTTTTTGAAGACTGGGGTGACAGTGTCTTGTAACTTGAACTTCGCATCCATTTTTGTACAGCTGCCTAGTTTGTCCTAAAAAACATTGGGGAGTCACTCCTTCAGGTATTTCTTTAATTTTTCAGTTTCGGCTGTAAGGTTGTCCACCTTTTGACAAAAATCGCTAATGGGCAGAGTTCAATTTTTTCATCTAGTCTGTCCCAAAAAGGTTATTTGTACTTTTTAATACAAACACCTTGAGATTCAGTGTTCCCCCTTCAACGTTACGTTAATGGTAACTTCATCTTCAAATCTTTTTCTTTCTCCAGATATTGAACGAGCCACTTTCTTGGTTCTCATTATCTTCGGTTTTCCGATTTTGCACAAAACATGATCGACTATAAAGTCCAACATTCTTGTCCCATTTTTACCGTCACGTACTTCCGTACATTTTCGTCATCTACTTGAGTTCTCATTGTTTTTACGTGGCTCATGCGGGGTCCTTTTGCTCTGCAATGTGAGGCTTTGTGTCCGTTGCGGCTGCATTAATCACATTTTCTGTATCGGTGTGGACAATCCTTCTGCCAGTGGAGTTCTCCACATCCTTGTCATGGGTAACAGGGTAACTCAGGCTTGTTTTGGGATTTTTCCTGAGGTTCATGTTTGGCTTTCGCTTGACTGTTTGCTGAGTAAGATTTTTTGTTACTTCGTACCTTTCTAATGTGTGTGTTACACCTGTTTCTTCTATAATTTTGGAGTCTTGTTTCTCAGAGACAAGATATCACAACACGTAACTTCTCTATATCTCATACTCTATCACAGATGATTACGTTTCCCAGACCAGCAAGAAGAACATGCATCACTTCTAGATCTGTTTCTGACCACAGTTCCCGATGACTGTGTAGCGCGTGGTTCAGTGGGGGAAGGCGTGGCTGGTTACCTTTAATGCATCTAAAACCAAACTCCTATCTTTACATCATCAACGCTCTGATCTCCATCTGGCATCAATTGAAATGGATGGCTCTCGTCTAGGAGAAGCCCCATGTTTTGACAAGCTTCTGGGCTTGACGTTTACTCCTGTCTGAAATTGAACACGTACATCAAGTCTGTGGCCAAGGTCGCTGGAAAGATGGTGGGATCCTTCTACCGCTCCAGAAGATATCTCACTACTGATGCAATTCTCTATCTATATAAAAGCCAAGTACGTCCAAGGATGGAATACTATTGCCATATCTGGGCAGGAGCTGCTAAAACAGCCTTCCTGCCTTGACAGAGTACAAAAGAGACCGCGGTTTAGTAGGGGATGCCCTTTTCTCTTCCCTGCAACCTCTCTCCCACAGGAGAGACGTTGCGAGCCTATCTTTTATTTTATCATTATTTCCATGGCAGGTGCTCGTCTGAGCTCACATCTCTGGTCCCCCCTCGCCAATCTTTCACGAAAAACATCCGTCTAGCTGAAACCACTGTCAATAATTTTCCCCACTCTTTATCTGTGCCTAAATCAAAACGTAGATTCCATGAACAAAGTTTCTTTCTTAGAACTGCACGCCTATGGAAGTCTGTTCCGTCTGCCTGCTTCTCACCTGACCACAACTTGGATGTCTTCAAGTCCAACATAAACAAATTCCTGATGAACCGCCCCCTTAAGTAGACACTTTATTAAATCTCCACACTAACGTACTGTACATGCAATAACCCTTATCCCTGAGTGGCTCCTGGACCTTGATAAGTGGTGACCACCTTGTAAAAAACAATCTGAAAGTACATCTTTTAAACTCCTCGGCCTAACGTTCACAGGAAACATGAGTTGGAACAATTACATTGAAAACATTGCCAGGACCGCTGCGAAGAAGGTGGGTTCTCTCTACCGTGCTAGAAAGCTATTAACGCCTGAAAGTATCCTGTACCTCTATAAGGTCACAATTCGCCCATGTATGGAGTATTGTTGTAATATTTGGGCTGGTGCATCTGCCACTAGTCTCTCGCTCCTAGACAAGCTTCAAAAGAGAGTCGCCAATCTGATGGGTCCTGAACTGTCAGCTAAACTTCAGCCTCTGTTACATCAACGACATGTTGCATCCCTCTGCCTGTTCTACAATTACGTTAACGGTGAATGCTCTGACGAACTGCAAGCACTTGTGCCCCCTCGACGTAAATACCCCCGACAAACCCAACAAGCAGCTAAATCCCACCCCTTCACAGTAAAGATCCCTAGATGCAAGAGAGCTTTCTACTCCAATAGTTTCTTCCCCAGAACAGCTAGACTTTGGAATTCCCTTCCGGGTCCCTGCTTCCCCGACTGTACTGACATGCAGAAGTTCAAGTGTAACATGAACCGACATCTTGCTGCCTAACTTCCTACACAGTACCCCTGATGCTTAAGTCCCTGATAGTAACCCCCTACAACAAAGTGGCAATGTGGCTTGTTTGGGGTGAAAATGCAATAAAAAAAGAGTCTCAGCCAATTGTTGAAGGGTTACGTTTGGTTCCTTTTCCAATCTGTTTAGTGTCCGCCTTCTGAGTTCAGCATCCTTGTTTGACAGTTAGTTTTGAATGAAAATCATAATCTTAAAGTTGTCGGCCATCGATGAGGGTAGTCCGAAGTCGTCGGTGTCTATGTATGACCAAAGCAAATGTGGTGTAATCTTGGTCTTTTTGGCTGGTCAGCTTGATGCATTTCCATCTTTTATAGAATAAGCTGATTTATGGACAGTATAATTCCATCAAAGATTTCACTATCTTGTCAAAAAACAATTCGTTCGTCTGTTAAGGGATGATGTAGTTCACAAACATATTATGCTCCGCAGCTCCGAATTTTTGTAATAAAAGACGAACCTTCATCTGCTCACTCAATGACTTGTAGTCAATCCTAAATACGTCACCAAATCTGCAAAAATAGGCTTCAAAAGTTTCTAATGCTGACTCGTTGCTGTCTTTCTTCTTAATAGTTCCAATTATTTTCTTTGCCTGTGACTGCATTCTTTCCTCTTCTCTTTCTTTTTTTATTACATTTTCACCCCAAACAAAACACATTGATATTTTGATGTAGGGGGCTACTATCAGGGGCCTAAGTTGCAGAGGAACTATGTAGGGAGTTTAGCAGCAAGATGTCTGTTCACATTACACTTGAACTTCTGCATGTCAGTACAGTTGGGGAAGCAGGAAACCGGAAGAGAATTCCAAATTCTTGCAGTTCTAGGAAAGAAGCTATTAAAGTAAAAGGATTTCTTCATCATTTAGGGATCTCGACTGTGTAGGGGTTGGACTTTGCTGCTTGTCGGGTTTGTCGGGGGTATTTTCATCGATGGGGTACAAAAGCTTGTAGTTCGTCAGAGCATCCACCATTAAAATACTTCACCATTAAAATACTTCACCATTAAAATACTCCACCATTAAAATACTCCACCATTAAAATACTCCACCATTAAAATACTTCACCATTAAAATACTTCACCATTAAAATACTTCACCATTAAAATACTCCACCATTAAAATACTTCACCATTAAAATACTCCACCATTAAAATACTCCACCATTAAAATACTTCACCATTAAAATACTTCACCATTAAAATACTTCACCATTAAAATACTCCACCATTAAAATACTCCACCATTAAAATACTCCACCATTAAAATACTTCACCATTAAAATACTCCACCATTAAAATACTTCACCATTAAAATACTCCACCATTAAAATACTCCACCATTAAAATACTTCACCATTAAAATACTCCACCATTAAAATACTCCACCATTAAAATACTTCACCATTAAAATACTCCACCATTAAAATACTTCACCATTAAAATACTCCACCATTAAAATACTTCACCATTAAAATACTCCACCATTAAAATACTTCACCATTAAAATACTTCACCATTAAAATACTCCACCATTAAAATACTTCACCATTAAAATACTCCACCATTAAAATACTCCACCATTAAAATACTTCACCATTAAAATACTCCACCATTAAAATACTCCACCATTAAAATACTCCACCATTAAAATACTTCACCATTAAAATACTTCACCATTAAAATACTCCACCATTAAAATACTCCACCATTAAAATACTCCACCATTAAAATACTTCACCATTAAAATACTCCACCATTAAAATACTTCACCATTAAAATACTTCACCATTAAAATACTCCACCATTAAAATACTCCACCATTAAAATACTTCACCATTAAAATACTTCACCATTAAAATACTCCACCATTAAAATACTCCACCATTAAAATACTTCACCATTAAAATACTCCACCATTAAAATACTCCACCATTAAAATACTCCACCATTAAAATACTTCACCATTAAAATACTTCACCGTTAAAATACTCCACCATTAAAATACTTGTAAAACATGCAACACAACATGTAAAACAGACAACATTTCGTTTATGGGACAGGGGCTGAAGTTTAGATGACAGTTCGGGACCTATTAGGTTGGCGACTCTCTTTTGGACCCTGTCCAAGAGCGAGAGACTAGTAGCAAATGCACCAGCCCAAATGTGGCAACAATACTCCATGGGCGAATGGTGGCCTTGTAGATGTACAGGATACTTTCAGCCCACCTTCTTAGCAGCAGCCTTAGTAATAATCTCGATGTATCTATTTAAACTCATGTTTTCTCTGAACGTTAAGCCAAGTAGTTTGAATGAAGTGCTCTCATGTAAAGTATGTCTAGCCATAGCTATTAGTGGTTGGTAAGGTTTCATGTAATTATTAAAGGAAACGAGCATTGTCTTGGCAGTATTGAACGTTACCATCCATTTTGACCCCATTCCACTTCAGACTAAAAGTCTTCCTCTAGGGTTTCCACCATTACCTTAGATATGTGCTCATTAGTTTTCCCAACATGCCTGCTATAGAGCGTGGTGTTGTCGGCAAATATACTCATCTCAGAGACAATTTTATCAGGTAAGTCATTTATGAATATCAGAAATAATAAAGGTCCAAGGATCGATCCCTGAGGTACACCCGCATTTATATCAAATTTTTCGGGCGTACGTCCATCGAGGAAACCTGGATTCTTCTCTCATTTAAGAAGGATCTAATTATGCTAAGCATTTGTCCAGTAATTTTCATGAGAAGACTATCGACTGTCAAAAGCCTTAGATATATCTAGGGCTACTGCCCTCTTCTCCCGTGCCTTATCCAGTGCTTACAGTTAGAATATCTGCAGTAGAATTACAGTTAGAATATCTGCAGTAGAACGGGCTTGCCTAAATGCATATTGATGGTCAGACAGAAGTTTAGCAGCTGTAAGGTGGTGGACTAGAGATTGATTAATTAAGGACTCAAACATTTTGGCGAAAAGAGGGAGGAAGCTAATTGGGCGATAATTTAATGGGTCATTTCTTTCGTCAGAGTTTTTGTAAACTGGTACCACAGAAGTAGTTTTCCAGCAGCCAGGAAAGCAAGATTCGTTAAGGCATTTGTTAAAGAATTTAGAGAGAACAGGGGCGACCACAGCGGAGCATTTTTTAATAGCACAGCCGGAATGAGGTCAGGTCCACATGCTTTTCAGGTGTCTACGTTTTTTATGATATCATGTACTTGGAAAGGCGTAATCTTCAGATCATCTAGCATGGTTTCTGTCCACAGAAGATAATCAGGGAGGGGATGGCTTGCTGGACCCAAGGTACAGTTTGAGGCAAACTGATGGACAAGCATGTTAGCCTTCTCAGTTGCAGAGCAAACAACCTCATGATTGTTGGATAGTGGCGACATTGTTGATTACCCATTATTTACTACACTATTGTAGATTTTCCAGAAATCACAAGTTCCTAATTTCTGCGCTTCAATGCGTTTCCTGGTGATTTCCGTGTATTCACTCTTAGCTGTTGCTACTTCTTTCTAACAAATATTTCTAGCTTCTATATACTTTTGTCTGTTTGTACGTGACTTATGCCGGATAAATCTACAGTATGCACATTGTCTCTGAGCAATGGCAGTTGCGCATGTAGAAGTAAACCATTGGGGAGAGTGGGATTTAGGGTTAGGGTTAGGGTTAGGGTTGGAGTGGGGTTTGCTATAGAACTTCCGTGTAGGAACATATGCATCAATTGCCGTTGTCCCATTTGCGCACTGTTCTGTTGGGAGGGGAAAATGTTTCTTCATAGAGCGTCTCTGATGTGATCTCTAATGGCATTCCTATCAGCCTTGTTGTAGTATCTTGTCGTTTTGAGCAATGGCTGAGCAATGAGCATTTGTTACACAATCATCATGAACAGTTGTCAGAAATAGATCCGGAAGTGAGGCTTGCTGGTCCTGGCGATCTGGGAGACGGGTCGGAAATGTTACTGTCTGTGTCAAGGAATGGGATATAGCAAATTATGGACGACGCTACAAGCTGTGTCAGTGTAGTTAAAGAAGCCAATCCAATTTCTGTGGTGAGCGTTAAATACATGTATTTGGGTGTCAAGGGAGAGTGCTATATCTATGCTGTCAAAGACATGATTGATTATAGTACAGTCCTGGGTTAATGGAGAGCGATAAAGAAAATACAGGTAGCTAACGCTATGTTTAAAGCACATGAAGGGCTGGTAACCTGATTCTAGTTTAGATTCCCTAGACATGGGGAGGGTGTTGTGACTATAGACTCTAAGTCCCCGCATGTGTCTGTCAGACTCCTCACGACAAAGTGGAAGATAGCCAGATGTTAAAGATGTTAGATGGGATGGAGGAGTGCAGGTTAGTTTCACTTAGTGCTTAGATATCCGGGGAGTTTGCTAGGAGAAATGATTCTACATCATGTATGTTAGTTCTAAGTCCTCGGATATTTGTAAATTCAAGCTGCAAGGGAGGAAACGAATTGTTTGAGTGTGTGTCTGGTTTGAAAGTTTTTTTTAGATTAAGCTCTTATTTCATTTTATTTCATAGATTCAAATCTAAGGTGATAACTGATGATAGAGCAGCCGCTCTAAGCGCTACCAAAGAGTAAGGGCACCTGTACTGTCAGTCAGAAACAGCAACTGTCAAACTGGTACCATCAAGCCTGTCCGACAAAAGTGGCTCAGTCCAGTCATGGTAAACAAGCACCCCCAAGATGCTAAAAAAAACCTTCAAGGTACATGAAAAGTATGTGATTTTGGGGGAGAAAAGCAATTGTTTTTTTCCCCACTTGGAACAGGAGAGATGATATACTTCCAAGAATACAACATTAATATACAATATAGATATACAGGGATTAGGAGAGGTTTTCACAGTATAAGGGTTTGCAACGTTTTCATGCAAAAAAGACACAGACAGGAGTCTTACTTTGGAAAATAAATAAATAATTGTTATAATTCTTTTTCTATCCTTTTAAATGATTCAAATTTTAGTATGTATGATAACGACTATTAGTTGTCGAAATTTCAATTTTCACAGTTGTAATTTCTAACAAATATTAGGTTTTAAAATTTTGTACCTTATGCTACTGTAAATATTTAGGAAATGAATAATGAAAGAAAGATAATATGAAAATATATACTAATATGCATATAAATTTAATCGTTTATTCAATATGGATGCTACATCAATTGGGGGTTTAGGATGAGTAAATTCTTTATGACTAGGTATTTCGAAGCCTAATGCTTCTCATCAGAAGAGGAGGGATGGTGCTAGTTAACATATTAGAGATTCGATGTGTAGCGATAATTGTTTTATATATATATATATATATATATATATATATATATATATATATATATATATATAATTTAAAGGAGATTAGAACAATAGTCTAAAGAGCTGAGTGTATTTTAATGTAACAGTGAAATTACATGGGGGTCACCACTTATCAAGGCCCAGAAGTCACTCGGGGATAAGGCTTATATATATATATATATATATATATATATATATATATATATATATATATATATAGGCACATGTATACGTCTATGTATATGTGTGTGTCCGTGGGTATAATCGCATGTCAATGTAGAACGGTATGTATTGTATGTGAATGCAAGTGTATGCTTGACTGTATATGGATGCGGAGGAGAGAACTGGAGATGTGTTGTCTCACACTACGCGTGTAGGCTCACTTGACCACGTATTTGATTTTCAAATATATTACACAAAGAAGATGGGAGTCTAAAATATATGGCAGTAAGTGACGTTACGATGAAAGCAGGGGGGGTCCTCCTAAATAATATGTGAATATGAAGACGTAATAAATAAAATCTCTTTATCAAAAAATAATAAAACATAAATTATAAATATGTCTTATTTTATGATTGACCAACACACAATAAATTCTTTTTCACACCCTCCTGCCCTTCTTATTGTTTTCCTCATCTAGATTTCTTTGCCGTTTCGGCTATCTTTAGTTTTATTGGACAAAACTTGTTTATATACAACGAAGTAATATTCTTGAGTTTGGTCTCCATGAATGACACTGGCCTGAAGACGGGAAATCTCTGAAACAATGTACTGCAGAAACGTGTGTGCTCATATGTAGCCAATAAGGTTTGTATAAATAAACACATTATATGTGGAACTCTGTTCCGTCTGCCTGCTTCCCACCTGACTACACTTGGATGTCTTTAAGTCCAACGTTAACAAATTCCTAATGAATCGCCCTCTTAAGTAAACACTTCATTAAATCTCCACACTAACGTACTGTACTTGCAATAACCCTTATCTCTGAGTGGCTTCCGGGCCTTGATAAGTGGTGACCACCGTGTAAATATATATATATATATATATATATATATATATATATATATAACTATATATATATATATATATATATATATATATATATATATATATATATATATATATAAAGCTGAACGTCTGTGTGTGTCTGGTCGCGAATAGGCTCCTATATGGTTGACTATTATAGAAAACTGATTACATATAATGATAGAAGATGTATCAAGACACAGTAATGGGTATGTTTGATCTGGCATAATGAGGATTCATTACAATTGTGGGGTCTGCGTACGCACCTGGTCCACAAAGTGTGGAAATAACAAATTTAAAAATTTAAAAAAACAACGTTTACAAGTGTTTTTGATATAGATGTACATAATAATAGTTTGATAATTATGTTTTAACTTAAATAGGGATAGTATAATACAATTCTGGGGTCTGCGTTCGCGCCTGGCCTTCATAGAATGGAAATATGCACAAACTTTAATAAAGACTTTTCATATCTATCTGCGTAAGTATACTTTGATAATTATGTTTCAATTTGAAGAAATATGGTATAATAAAATTATGGGGTGTCCGTTCGCGCCTGACCTCCATGGAATGGAAATATGTCACAAAATTTACACAGGTTTTTCAATATAGATCCACAGAATATTATGATAAGTGTTTCAGTGTGAACAGGTATGGTATAATAAATTATGGGGTTTATCTATTTTATTTTTACTTTCATCATATTTTGCTTTGGTTTTGATAGCCACAAATTCGAAGTTAACTCTTTACAACCTTTTCTTTTCATAACCTATCATACTTTCATAAATCAGAGTCCATTCTCTGAAGGCTGTTTTCTTAACCCAGTCAACGACGGGTATTTTGCTAGTAATATATATATATAATATATATATATAATATACATTATATATATATAATATATAATATATATAATATATAATATATATATACAATATATATAATGTATAATATATAATATATATATAATATATATAATATATAATATATATAATATATATATAATATATATAATATATAATATATAATATATAATATATATATTATATATATAATATATAATATATATAATATATATAATATATAATATATATAATATATATAATATATAATATATATAATATATATAATATATATATATTATATATAATATATATAATATATATAATATATATATAATATATATAATATAATATATATATAATATATAATATATATAATATATATTATATATATAATATATAATATATATATATCTAATATATATATAATATAATATATATATATAATATATTATATATAAAATATATATAATATAATATATATATATATATTATATACAATATATATATACTATATAATATATATAATATATATATTGTATATTATATATATAATATATAATATATACATAATATACAATATATATAATATATATATAATATATATAATATATATATGATATATAATATATAATATATATATATAATATATATAATATATAATAATATATATTATATATATTATGCATATATATATATTATATATATATTATATATATTATATATATATTATATATATATTATATATATATTATATATATATATATTATATATATATTATATATATATTATATATGTTAATTATATATATATTAATTATATATATTAATTATATATACATAATTAATATATTAATTATATATATATATTATTAATTATATGTATATTAATTATATATATTAATTATATATATATTAATTATATATATATGATATATATAATATATATAATATATATAATATACATAATATATATATATAATATGCATATACATAATATATATAATATATATATAATATATATTATATATATAATATATAGATATAATATATATCATATAAATAATATATAATATATATAATATATATAATATATATATAATATATATATATATAATATATATATAATATATATAATATATAATATATAATATATTTTTTCCCGGTGGTCACCACTTATCAAGGCCCGGAAGCCACTCAGGGATAAAGGTTATTGCAAGTATAATATATATATAATATATAATATATATATATATATAATATATATGTAATATATATATATGTATATATATATGTAATATATAAATATAATATATATATAATATATATATAATATTAATATAATATATAATATATATATATATAATACTTGCTGTACCTGGCCACGCGTTGCTGTTGCTCAGTTTGTTAAAATGGAACACATTCCTCAAGAAAAATTGTATTTTGTTCGTTTCTTTACTTTTATTATTTTTTTTGCAATTTTTTTAATTAATAAAAGTTATTTTTCACCCAAAGAAAATATTAATTTTTTACCATAAATTGTTAGGTGAAAGTTTTTTTTTTCAGGAAAACTGTCAGTTTTTTCTTTAAAGAAATTTGGCAGTAAAACGTTTCTCTTTGAAAACTGAGTTTTTATTATAAAAAGAACAGATGAATGCTTTACATGAACACTGTAAATAGTTAGGTAAAAGTAGAGAAAAGTTTGATTCTTTTTTTCAAGAGAATGTACAAATTATTTTTTTAACAGATGTTCAGAAAATAAACAGAAAAATACTTCCATCATTAATTATGCCAAAAAATAAATAAAATGTTGATTTAGTGTTTCAACATTATGCTTATAAATTACGATAAAACTTGCTGAGTATACGCTGTTTTACGGTTTTTGTAAAAATGGAACGGAAACTTAAATTTAGCTCCGTTTTAACCTTTCTTTATTCTTTAATTGTGACCCCCCTCAAACGTATATAATCAAAACAGTAACGTTCAACAATTGTACTTTATGTATATAAAACACAAAATATTAAAAAAAAAAAAAAAGAAAAAGAAATGTTAATAACGAAAGGGAAATAATTCCATTTTTAAACGAAAAAGTAAGTTTGGTATATCTTTTTGTTATTTTTTTTTTTACATAAGTCCAGCTTACCATTCATTCACATTGGAAATGTCCGCATTTATAGGTTGTGGGGTACGTTTACAACGAATAAACACTCCAATCTACCCATGTTTAGAACGGCTTTTGGAATAGACACCCCTAACCTTGTCAGCATACCAGAAAAGCTATAAAAGTTGACGTGTCGAATGTGAACGATGAGTTGGACGTAATGTAAAAATGTACCGAATTTAAAAGGGAACGAAATTCAAATTTCCGTTCCATTTTTACAACAACCGTAAAGCAGAGCATTCTATGCAAATTTTACTTAACTTACTGTATTAATGCTATTTTTAAAGCAAAAAAAATATTTAGGTTTGGCTATAAATTCCTAAACTCATTTCACCCTAAATAATTTAGGTGACTGAAATAGGAATCTAATTGAATCTTTAATTTCCTGAATAGTATGCGAGAAATTCATTTTTCTTCGAGTTATATTGAATTCATTAATACGGACTTTAGGGGCTTTTTTCGTAATGTTCCTGTAAAAATTAGTTTTTTATTGTTACAAATTACGATGCTTTATTTATATAAAAAAAGCAAAAATAAATTATTGCGTTTTTTATTTACTACTGAAAACCATAACTTTAGTAAAGGTATTTTTTGTTTAAACAAAATAAAACATTTTCACTAAGAATTAAGTAAAAATAATTAGTTCATTATATTCTGCGATCATTATTTGATAAATACTGAAATTTTCATTAAAATTGGTTAATTTCCTGATTTTTGGTGAATTTTTAAGTAAAGGGAGGGGGTCAAAATGTTTATACACTTTGAGTGTCGGCATTCATTTTGTCTGAACCTATCATTTTTCGATGAATATTTGATAGGAAAGCGACGACGTGTGGTTAATTAAAATTAAATTTCAATCACATGGTACATTATCAATAATCATGTGATTAAACCCATTGAAAATTTACCGATTTTGTAAACACATTCTGTTTACATTAAGCCTGTAAGACCAAAATATCCTTTTAGTGATATCACATGCAGTGTTGGCATTTAAAAAAAAAAACCCGCGAGATCAGGAGAAAGAAATCTCCAGAAAATCGCTAGATTTTTAACTTTTATCGTCTGAAATTTTCAAAAATCGCTAATTCATCCCCCCCCCAAAGAAAAACTCCATATTTTAACTTCCTACCATAAAAAATTATAAATATAGTATATTCAATATATAAAATGTTCCGTGTTTTCTCACTATATGTTTCTGGAATTATATTGAAGCGGTTAGCTCCCCAGAAGGCTTATATATTTTATCAGCTAGTTTTACCTGTTTTTTTCAGAGAGGGTATTTTTTTTTGCAAGAAACAAATCATAAACTCAAACTTTTTATAATAAAAGTTAAATTGAAACATACTGCAAATTAAGCATCACAATAATGGTGCAACATATTTTGAAATTAGAAAAATAAAAAAAACAAAAAAACTTTGTTTTAGCATGTTAAAAGTATTTAGGTTGGTAGATAATTAAATTCTATTGTATTGGTATAAGTTTTTGGGGGGGGCTGTTGTTTCTTGCTTTTTACAATTTTCGACTAAATACTTCTAAATTAAGCGGGGTTGCTTAGATCGTATTTTAAACTAAACTTCGGAAGTTGGAATGCCCCCCACCACCTAAAATGTACTTGGAAAAATCGATAGCGAGATTTAAGAATGGTTAGCCGAAAAAAAAAGGTGAAAAACAAAACAAATAATCAATAAATAATTGTTACCAAAGGCAATAAATGCTACTTTTTTACTTACATGAATGAGTTTATTTTATGTTTTAAAGTATTTTCAAGCGCTTTCCTTTATTTTTTAATCTAAAATTGCGGATGTGTGGGTGCCAAATATCTCCAGATTTTCTAGAATTCCCCGCTAGATTGCAAAAGAAATCTCCAGATCTAGCAGGAAAACCGCTAAATTGGGAACACTGATCACGTGACGGGAAGCGGTAATAAATAATTGTCCCTAAATAAAAAAATGGCCTATCGGTACAAAGAAAACCACCTATTTATTCTAGAAAAATTAAATATAATGTTATAATTAAAAAGAAATATATAAAAATACAGATGGGTATAGTAAACATATTATACCAAAACGTGAAAGCCATCCATCCAGTGTTTATTTAGACTATTAATTGCGAACCAAGAGTTACATTTATATATATATATATACATACATATATATATATATAGATATAGATATAGATATACATATATGTAATATATATAATATATATATAATATATATATAATATATAATATATATATATAATATATGTAATATATATATATGTAATATATATATATATATATATGTAATATATATATATGTAATATATATATATATGTAATATATATATATATATATATATATATATGTAATATATATATATGTAATATATATATATATATATATATATATATATATATATATATATATATATATATATATATATATATATATATGTATAAGAGTGCAATTTAAGGATTTAGTGTTTCTGAGAAATTGATTTATTTTCGTGATATCTTCGGGACAAGGAATTATTTGTATATGTTTCAGTACTTTTGTGTCGATAATATGGGCGGTGCTAGATATTATTATAGAGTAAAAATGTGGCGAAGACATATACAGCAATCGAAATCAAGAATCATGACATATCCTGGTCGAAATCTGATGACAAACATTGCGTTTCTAATGTTTTACAAATGTAACGGATTAGTTACATAAAATGCTCTGGTTTCTGAAACTCAGTGTTATGTCCTAACATACGTAATCAAACCCGAAACACCGTACATTATATGTGTTGCACTGCATGACCTGTGAGTCTGAGAGGAGTGACTATTTGTTTCACAATATGCGGTCATACAAATTATCTACAGTGCTTAGGCAAATTTAGATTAGGATTTGTTCTTCTGTTATTTCGCTCGCATATGCAGCCGTATGCTCTCCGGCTCGACAATAATCGCCGACTCCAACTCTGTTTCTGTGGTCTTCTTTTTAAGTTTCCATTCTTTTTCTGCCCGTGTTGTCGTCTCTTTTATTGGCAACTGTCAAGGGAGCGAACTCAAATTCACAAGTTTAAAAATAAACAACGCAAGAACAGAAAACGCAAACACATAAAACACAAGAATTCTTAAAAAATAGACATGAACTATTGTAACTTAGGAAAATTCCATTTTCCACAATGACTATGGAACAGCTGTCACAATAAGAGCATCACCAACGGGATTTTTGTACTAAGGGTCTCTGCTCATCAAGGCCCAAGAGCCACTCGAGGATAAAGGTTAATGAGTATTGGATAGGCTGTGAAACAACACTGACTATCAGTAATAGTGGAATTGATTATTTACAGTAGATTCGAAAATTACCAAATTATAGTCAGTAGTGTGTTTCATAAGCTAACAATTATGAGAAAAAAAACTTTTCACATAGAAATTTTCGTTTAGTTTTAGGCTATGATATAATATCGATAGGGTGACTGGTCTTGAAAAACTGATAAGACAGTTTTACCGTAGATGATGTTGGCAGTGGATATCTCCACTGTTCCTTAAGTGACGTAAAATGAATTGCTACGAGTACAAAGTGATCCCTCAAAGAAAAAAAAAGGAAAAATTGACGCCCATCCATGGAATTGTTAATA
>NC_136493.1:152069491-152277240 GCF_053919585.1 Euprymna scolopes | reverse complement strand
GATTCAGGAAAAGTAAATACAAAATAAATTAAGAACAAAATCTTTCAGTATGATTCAGGAAAAGTAAATACAAAATAAATTAAGAACAAAAATCTTTCAGTATGATTCAAGAAAAGTAAATACAAAATAAATTAAGAACAAAAATCTTTCAGTATGATTCAAGAAAAGTAAATACAAAATAAATTAAGAACAAAATCTTTCAGTATGATTCAAGAAAAGTAAATACAAAATAAATAAAGAACAAAATCTTTCAGTATGATTCAGGAAAAGTAAATACAAAATAAATTAAGAACAAAATCTTTCAGTATGATTAAGGAAAAGTAAATACAAAATAAATAAAGAACAAAATCTTTCAGTATGATTCAAGAAAAGTAAATACAAAATAAATTAAGAACAAAATCTTTCAGTATGATTCAAGAAAAGTAAATACAAAATAAATTAAGAACAAAATCTTTCAGTATGATTCAAGAAAAGTAAATACAAAATAAATTAAGAACAAAATCTTTCAGTATGATTCAAGAAAAGTAAATACAAAATAAATTAAGAACAAAATCTTTCAGTATGATTCAAGAAAAGTAAATACAAAATAAATTAAGAACAAAATCTTTCAGTATGATTCAAGAAAAGTAAATACAAAATAAATTAAGAACAAAATCTTTCAGTATGATTCAAGAAAAGTAAATACAAAATAAATTAAGAACAAAATCTTTCAGTATGATTCAAGAAAAGTAAATACAAAATAAATTAAGAACAAAATCTTTCAGTATGATTCAAGAAAAGTAAATACAAAATAAATTAAGAACAAAATCTTTCAGTATGATTCAGGAAAAGTAAATACAAAATAAATTAAGAACAAATTCTTTCAGTATGATTCAAGAAAAGTAAATACAAAATAAATTAAGAACAAAATCTTTCAGTATGATTCAGGAAAAGTAAATACAAAATAAATTAAGAACAAAATCTTTCAGTATGATTCAGGAAAAGTAAATACAAAATAAATTAAGAACAAAATCTTTCAGTATGATTCAGGAAAAGTAAATACAAAATAAATTAAGAACAAAATCTTTCAGTATGATTCAAGAAAAGTAAATACAAAATAAATTAAGAACAAAATCTTTCAGTATGATTCAAGAAAAGTAAATACAAAATAAATTAAGAACAAAATCTTTCAGTATGATTCAAGAAAAGTAAATACAAAATAAATTAAGAACAAAATCTTTCAGTATGATTCAGGAAAAGTAAATACAAAATAAATTAAGAACAAAATCTTTCAGTATGATTAAGGAAAAGTAAATACAAAATAAATAAAGAACAAAATCTTTCAGTATGATTCAAGAAAAGTAAATACAAAATAAATTAAGAACAAAATCTTTCAGTATGATTCAAGAAAAGTAAATACAAAATAAATTAAGAACAAAATCTTTCAGTATGATTCAAGAAAAGTAAATACAAAATAAATTAAGAACAAAATCTTTCAGTATGATTCAAGAAAAGTAAATACAAAATAAATTAAGAACAAAATCTTTCAGTATGATTCAAGAAAAGTAAATACAAAATAAATTAAGAACAAAATCTTTCAGTATGATTCAGGAAAAGTAAATACAAAATAAATTAAGAACAAAATCTTTCAGTATGATTCAGGAAAAGTAAATACAAAATAAATTAAGAACAAAATCTTTCTGTATGATTCAGGAAAAGTAAATACAAACTAAATTAAGAAAAAAATCTTTCTGTATGATTCAAGAAAAGTAAATACAAAACAAATTAAGAACAAAATCTTTCAGTATGATTCAGGAAAAGTAAATACAAAATAAATTAAGAACAAAATCTTTCTGTATGATTCAGGAAAAGTAAATACAAAATAAATTAAGAACAAAATCTTTCAGTATGATTCAGGAAAAGTAAATATAAAATAAATTAAGAACAAAATCTTTCTGTATGATTCAGGAAAAGTAAATACAAAATAAATTAAGAACAAAATCTTTCAGTATGATTCAGGAAAAGTAAATACAAAATAAATTAAGAACAACATCTTTCTGTATGATTCAGGAAAAGTAAATACAAAATAAATTAAGAACAAAATCTTTCAGTATGATTCAGGAAAAGTAAATACAAAATAAATTAAGAACAAAATCTTTCTGTATGATTCAGGAAAAGTAAATACAAAATAAATTAAGAACAAAATCTTTCAGTATGATTCAGGAAAAGTAAATACAAAATAAATTAAGAACAAAATCTTTCTGTATGATTCAGGAAAAGTACATACAAAATAAATTAAGAACAAAATCTTTCAGTATGATTCAAGAAAAGTAAATACAAAATAAATTAAGACAAAAATCTTTCAGTATGATTCAAGAAAAGTAAATACAAAATAAATTAAGAACAAAATCTTTCAGTATGATTCAAGAAAAGTAAATACAAAATAAATTAAGAACAAAATCTTTCAGTATGATTCAAGAAAAGTAAATACAAAATAAATTAAGAACAAAATCTTTCAGTATGATTCAAGAAAAGTAAATACAAAATAAATTAAGAACAAAATCTTTCAGTATGATTCAAGAAAAGTAAATACAAAATAAATTAAGAACAAAATCTTTCAGTATGATTCAAGAAAAGTAAATACAAAATAAATTAAGAACAAAATCTTTCAGTATGATTCAAGAAAAGTAAATACAAAATAAATTAAGAACAAAATCTTTCAGTATGATTCAAGAAAAGTAAATACAAAAAAAATTAAGAACAAAATCTTTCAGTATGATTCAAGAAAAGTAAATACAAAATAAATTAAGAACAAAATCTTTCAGTATGATTCAAGAAAAGTAAATACAAAATAAATTAAGAACAAAATCTTTCAGTATGATTCAAGAAAAGTAAATACAAAATAAATTAAGAACAAAATCTTTCAGTATGATTCAAGAAAAGTAAATACAAAATAAATTAAGAACAAAATCTTTCAGTATGATTCAGGAAAAGTAAATACAAAATAAATTAAGAACAAAATCTTTCAGTATGATTCAAGAAAAGTAAATACAAAATAAATTAAGAACAAAATCTTTCAGTATGATTCAGGCAAAGTAAATACAAAATAAATTAAGAACAAAATCTTTCAGTATGATTCAAGAAAAGTAAATACAAAATAAATTAAGAACAAAATCTTTCAGTATGATTCAAGAAAAGTAAATACAAAATAAATTAAGAACAAAATCTTTCAGTATGATTCAAGAAAAGTAAATACAAAATAAATTAAGACCAAAACCTTTCAGTATGATTCAAGAAAAGTAAATACAAAATAAATTAAGAACAAAATCTTTCAGTATGATTCAGGAAAAGTAAATACAAATAAATTAAGAAAAAAATCTTTCAGTATGATACAGGAAAAGTAAATACAAAATAAATTAAGAACAAAATCTTTCAGTATGATTCAGGAAAAGTAAATACAAAATAAATTAAGAACAAAATCTTTCAGTATGATTCAAGAAAAGTAAATACAAAATAAATTAAGAACAAAATCTTTCAGTATGATTCAAGAAAAGTAAATACAAAATAAATTAAGAACAAAATCTTTCAGTATGATTCAAGAAAAGTAAATACAAAATAAATTAAGAACAAAATCTTTCAGTATGATTCAAGAAAAGTAAATACAAAATAAATTAAGAACAAAATCTTTCAGTATGATTCAAGAAAAGTAAATACAAAATTAATTAAGAACAAAATCTTTCAGTATGATTCAGGAAAAGTAAATACAAAATAAATTAAGAACAAAATCTTTCAGTATGATTAAGGAAAAGTAAATACAAAATAAATAAAGAACAAAATCTTTCAGTATGATTCAAGAAAAGTAAATACAAAATAAATTAAGAACAAAATCTTTCAGTATGATTCAAGAAAAGTAAATACAAAATAAATTAAGAACAAAATCTTTCAGTATGATTCAAGAAAAGTAAATACAAAATAAATTAAGAACAAAATCTTTCAGTATGATTCAAGAAAAGTAAATACAAAATAAATTAAGAACAAAATCTTTCAGTATGATTCAAGAAAAGTAAATACAAAATAAATTAAGAACAAAATCTTTCAGTATGATTCAGGAAAAGTAAATACAAAATAAATTAAGAACAAAATCTTTCAGTATGATTCAAGAAAAGTAAATACAAAATAAATTAAGAACAAAATCTTTCAGTATGATTCAGGCAAAGTAAATACAAAATAAATTAAGAACAAAATCTTTCAGTATGATTCAAGAAAAGTAAATACAAAATAAATTAAGAACAAAATCTTTCAGTATGATTCAAGAAAAGTAAATACAAAATAAATTAAGAACAAAATCTTTCAGTATGATTCAAGAAAAGTAAATACAAAATAAATTAAGACCAAAACCTTTCAGTATGATTCAAGAAAAGTAAATACAAAAAAAATTAAGAACAAAATCTTTCAGTATGATTCAGGAAAAGTAAATACAAAATAAATTAAGAAAAAAATCTTTCAGTATGATACAGGAAAAGTAAATACAAAATAAATTAAGAACAAAATCTTTCAGTATGATTCAGGAAAAGTAAATACAAAATAAATTAAGAACAAAATCTTTCAGTATGATTCAAGAAAAGTAAATACAAAATAAATTAAGAACAAAATCTTTCAGTATGATTCAAGAAAAGTAAATACAAAATAAATTAAGAACAAAATCTTTCAGTATGATTCAAGAAAAGTAAATACAAAATAAATTAAGAACAAAATCTTTCAGTATGATTCAAGAAAAGTAAATACAAAATAAATTAAGAACAAAATCTTTCAGTATGATTCAAGAAAAGTAAATACAAAATTAATTAAGAACAAAATCTTTCAGTATGATTCAGGAAAAGTAAATACAAAATAAATTAAGAACAAAATCTTTCAGTATGATTAAGGAAAAGTAAATACAAAATAAATAAAGAACAAAATCTTTCAGTATGATTCAAGAAAAGTAAATACAAAATAAATTAAGAACAAAATCTTTCAGTATGATTCAAGAAAAGTAAATACAAAATAAATTAAGAACAAAATCTTTCAGTATGATTCAAGAAAAGTAAATACAAAATAAATTAAGAACAAAATCTTTCAGTATGATTCAAGAAAAGTAAATACAAAATAAATTAAGAACAAAATCTTTCAGTATGATTCAAGAAAAGTAAATACAAAATAAATTAAGAACAAAATCTTTCAGTATGATTCAGGAAAAGTAAATACAAAATAAATTAAGAACAAAATCTTTCAGTATGATTCAGGAAAAGTAAATACAAAATAAATTAAGAACAAAATCTTTCTGTATGATTCAGGAAAAGTAAATACAAACTAAATTAAGAAAAAAATCTTTCTGTATGATTCAAGAAAAGTAAATACAAAATAAATTAAGAACAAAATCTTTCAGTATGATTCAGGAAAAGTAAATACAAAATAAATTAAGAACAAAATCTTTCTGTATGATTCAGGAAAAGTAAATACAAAATAAATTAAGAACAAAATCTTTCAGTATGATTCAGGAAAAGTAAATATAAAATAAATTAAGAACAAAATCTTTCTGTATGATTCAGGAAAAGTAAATACAAAATAAATTAAGAACAAAATCTTTCAGTATGATTCAGGAAAAGTAAATACAAAATAAATTAAGAACAAAATCTTTCTGTATGATTCAGGAAAAGTAAATACAAAATAAATTAAGAACAAAATCTTTCAGTATGATTCAGGAAAAGTAAATACAAAATAAATTAAGAACAAAATCTTTCTGTATGATTCAGGAAAAGTAAATACAAAATAAATTAAGAACAAAATCTTTCAGTATGATTCAGGAAAAGTAAATACAAAATAAATTAAGAACAAAATCTTTCTGTATGATTCAGGAAAAGTACACACAAAATAAATTAAGAACAAAATCTTTCAGTATGATTCAAGAAAAGTAAATACAAAATAAATTAAGACAAAAATCTTTCAGTATGATTCAAGAAAAGTAAATACAAAATAAATTAAGAACAAAATCTTTCAGTATGATTCAAGAAAAGTAAATACAAAATAAATTAAGAACAAAATCTTTCAGTATGATTCAAGAAAAGTAAATACAAAATAAATTAAGAACAAAATCTTTCAGTATGATTCAAGAAAAGTAAATACAAAATAAATTAAGAACAAAATCTTTCAGTATGATTCAAGAAAAGTAAATACAAAATAAATTAAGAACAAAATCTTTCAGTATGATTCAAGAAAAGTAAATACAAAATAAATTAAGAACAAAATCTTTCAGTATGATTCAAGAAAAGTAAATACAAAATAAATTAAGAACAAAATCTTTCAGTATGATTCAAGAAAAGTAAATACAAAAAAAATTAAGAACAAAATCTTTCAGTATGATTCAAGAAAAGTAAATACAAAATAAATTAAGAACAAAATCTTTCAGTATGATTCAAGAAAAGTAAATACAAAATAAATTAAGAACAAAATCTTTCAGTATGATTCAAGAAAAGTAAATACAAAATAAATTAAGAACAAAATCTTTCAGTATGATTCAAGAAAAGTAAATACAAAATAAATTAAGAACAAAATCTTTCAGTATGATTCAGGAAAAGTAAATACAAAATAAATTAAGAACAAAATCTTTCAGTATGATTCAAGAAAAGTAAATACAAAATAAATTAACAACAAAATCTTTCAGTATGATTCAGGCAATGTAAATACAAAATAAATAAGGAACAAAATCTTTCAGTATGATTCAAGAAAAGTAAATACAAAATAAATTAAGAACAAAATCTTTCAGTATGATTCAAGAAAAGTAAATACAAAATAAATTAAGAACAAAATCTTTCAGTATGATTCAAGAAAAGTAAATACAAAATAAATTAAGAACAAAATCTTTCAGTATGATTCAAGAAAAGTAAATACAAAATTAATTAAGAACAAAATCTTTCAGTATGATTCAGGAAAAGTAAATACAAAATAAATTAAGAACAAAATCTTTCAGTATGATTAAGGAAAAGTAATCACAAAATAAATAAAGAACAAAATCTTTCAGTATGATTCAAGAAAAGTAAATACAAAATAAATTAAGAACAAAATCTTTCAGTATGATTCAAGAAAAGTAAATACAAAATAAATTAAGAACAAAATCTTTCAGTATGATTCAAGAAAAGTAAATACAAAATAAATTAAGAACAAAATCTTTCAGTATGATTCAAGAAAAGTAAATACAAAATAAATTAAGAACAAAATCTTTCAGTATGATTCAAGAAAAGTAAATACAAAATAAATTAAGAACAAAATCTTTCAGTATGATTCAGGAAAAGTAAATACAAAATAAATTAAGAACAAAATCTTTCAGTATGATTCAGGAAAAGTAAATACAAAATAAATTAAGAACAAAATCTTTCAGTATGATTCAGGAAAAGTAAATACAAACTAAATTAAGAAAAAAATCTTTCTGTATGATTCAAGAAAAGTAAATACAAAATAAATTAAGAACAAAATCTTTCAGTATGATTCAGGAAAAGTAAATACAAAATAAATTAAGAACAAAATCTTTCTGTATGATTCAGGAAAAGTAAATACAAAATAAATTAAGAACAAAATCTTTCAGTATGATTCAGGAAAAGTAAATATAAAATAAATTAAGAACAAAATCTTTCTGTATGATTCAGGAAAAGTAAATACAAAATAAATTAAGAACAAAATCTTTCAGTATGATTCAGGAAAAGTAAATACAAAATAAATTAAGAACAAAATCTTTCTGTATGATTCAGGAAAAGTAAATACAAAATAAATTAAGAACAAAATCTTTCAGTATGATTCAGGAAAAGTAAATACAAAATAAATTAAGAACAAAATCTTTCTGTATGATTCAGGAAAAGTAAATACAAAATAAATTAAGAACAAAATCTTTCAGTATGATTCAGGAAAAGTAAATACAAAATAAATTAAGAACAAAATCTTTCTGTATGATTCAGGAAAAGTACATACAAAATAAATTAAGAACAAAATCTTTCAGTATGATTCAAGAAAAGTAAATACAAAATAAATTAAGACAAAAATCTTTCAGTATGATTCAAGAAAAGTAAATACAAAATAAATTAAGAACAAAATCTTTCAGTATGATTCAAGAAAAGTAAATACAAAATAAATTAAGAACAAAATCTTTCAGTATGATTCAAGAAAAGTAAATACAAAATAAATTAAGAACAAAATCTTTCAGTATGATTCAAGAAAAGTAAATACAAAATAAATTAAGAACAAAATCTTTCAGTATGATTCAAGAAAAGTAAATACAAAATAAATTAAGAACAAAATCTTTCAGTATGATTCAAGAAAAGTAAATACAAAATAAATTAAGAACAAAATCTTTCAGTATGATTCAAGAAAAGTAAATACAAAATAAATTAAGAACAAAATCTTTCAGTATGATTCAAGAAAAGTAAATACAAAAAAAATTAAGAACAAAATCTTTCAGTATGATTCAAGAAAAGTAAATACAAAATAAATTAAGAACAAAATCTTTCAGTATGATTCAAGAAAAGTAAATACAAAATAAATTAAGAACAAAATCTTTCAGTATGATTCAAGAAAAGTAAATACAAAATAAATTAAGAACAAAATCTTTCAGTATGATTCAAGAAAAGTAAATACAAAATAAATTAAGAACAAAATCTTTCAGTATGATTCAGGAAAAGTAAATACAAAATAAATTAAGAACAAAATCTTTCAGTATGATTCAAGAAAAGTAAATACAAAATAAATTAACAACAAAATCTTTCAGTATGATTCAGGCAAAGTAAATACAAAATAAATAAGGAACAAAATCTTTCAGTATGATTCAAGAAAAGTAAATACAAAATAAATTAAGAACAAAATCTTTCAGTATGATTCAAGAAAAGTAAATACAAAATAAATTAAGAACAAAATCTTTCAGTATGATTCAAGAAAAGTAAATACAAAATAAATTAAGAACAAAATCTTTCAGTATGATTCAAGAAAAGTAAATACAAAATTAATTAAGAACAAAATCTTTCAGTATGATTCAGGAAAAGTAAATACAAAATAAATTAAGAACAAAATCTTTCAGTATGATTAAGGAAAAGTAAATACAAAATAAATAAAGAACAAAATCTTTCAGTATGATTCAAGAAAAGTAAATACAAAATAAATTAAGAACAAAATCTTTCAGTATGATTCAAGAAAAGTAAATACAAAATAAATTAAGAACAAAATCTTTCAGTATGATTCAAGAAAAGTAAATACAAAATAAATTAAGAACAAAATCTTTCAGTATGATTCAAGAAAAGTAAATACAAAATAAATTAAGAACAAAATCTTTCAGTATGATTCAAGAAAAGTAAATACAAAATAAATTAAGAACAAAATCTTTCAGTATGATTCAGGAAAAGTAAATACAAAATAAATTAAGAACAAAATCTTTCAGTATGATTCAGGAAAAGTAAATACAAAATAAATTAAGAACAAAATCTTTCTGTATGATTCAGGAAAAGTAAATACAAACTAAATTAAGAAAAAAATCTTTCTGTATGATTCAAGAAAAGTAAATACAAAATAAATTAAGAACAAAATCTTTCAGTATGATTCAGGAAAAGTAAATACAAAATAAATTAAGAACAAAATCTTTCTGTATGATTCAGGAAAAGTAAATACAAAATAAATTAAGAACAAAATCTTTCAGTATGATTCAGGAAAAGTAAATATAAAATAAATTAAGAACAAAATCTTTCTGTATGATTCAGGAAAAGTAAATACAAAATAAATTAAGAACAAAATCTTTCAGTATGATTCAGGAAAAGTAAATACAAAATAAATTAAGAACAAAATCTTTCTGTATGATTCAGGAAAAGTAAATACAAAATAAATTAAGAACAAAATCTTTCAGTATGATTCAGGAAAAGTAAATACAAAATAAATTAAGAACAAAATCTTTCTGTATGATTCAGGAAAAGTAAATACAAAATAAATTAAGAACAAAATCTTTCAGTATGATTCAGGAAAAGTAAATACAAAATAAATTAAGAACAAAATCTTTCTGTATGATTCAGGAAAAGTACATACAAAATAAATTAAGAACAAAATCTTTCAGTATGATTCAAGAAAAGTAAATACAAAATAAATTAAGACAAAAATCTTTCAGTATGATTCAAGAAAAGTAAATACAAAATAAATTAAGAACAAAATCTTTCAGTATGATTCAAGAAAAGTAAATACAAAATAAATTAAGAACAAAATCTTTCAGTATGATTCAAGAAAAGTAAATACAAAATAAATTAAGAACAAAATCTTTCAGTATGATTCAAGAAAAGTAAATACAAAATAAATTAAGAACAAAATCTTTCAGTATGATTCAAGAAAAGTAAATACAAAATAAATTAAGAACAAAATCTTTCAGTATGATTCAAGAAAAGTAAATACAAAATAAATTAAGAACAAAATCTTTCAGTATGATTCAAGAAAAGTAAATACAAAATAAATTAAGAACAAAATCTTTCAGTATGATTCAAGAAAAGTAAATACAAAAAAAATTAAGAACAAAATCTTTCAGTATGATTCAAGAAAAGTAAATACAAAATAAATTAAGAACAAAATCTTTCAGTATGATTCAAGAAAAGTAAATACAAAATAAATTAAGAACAAAATCTTTCAGTATGATTCAAGAAAAGTAAATACAAAATAAATTAAGAACAAAATCTTTCAGTATGATTCAAGAAAAGTAAATACAAAATAAATTAAGAACAAAATCTTTCAGTATGATTCAGGAAAAGTAAATACAAAATAAATTAAGAACAAAATCTTTCAGTATGATTCAAGAAAAGTAAATACAAAATAAATTAACAACAAAATCTTTCAGTATGATTCAGGCAAAGTAAATACAAAATAAATAAGGAACAAAATCTTTCAGTATGATTCAAGAAAAGTAAATACAAAATAAATTAAGAACAAAATCTTTCAGTATGATTCAAGAAAAGTAAATACAAAATAAATTAAGAACAAAATCTTTCAGTATGATTCAAGAAAAGTAAATACAAAATAAATTAAGACCAAAACCTTTCAGTATGATTCAAGAAAAGTAAATACAAAATAAATTAAGAACAAAATCTTTCAGTATGATTCAGGAAAAGTAAATACAAAATAAATTAAGAACAAAATCTTTCAGTATGATACAGGAAAAGTAAATACAAAATAAATTAAGAACAAAATCTTTCAGTATGATTCAGGAAAAGTAAATACAAAATAAATTAAGAACAAAATCTTTCAGTATGATTCAGGAAAAGTAAATACAAACTAAATTAAGAAAAAAATCTTTCTGTATGATTCAAGAAAAGTAAATACAAAATAAATTAAGAACAAAATCTTTCAGTATGATTCAGGAAAAGTAAATACAAAATAAATTAAGAACAAAATCTTTCTGTATGATTCAGGAAAAGTAAATACAAAATAAATTAAGAACAAAATCTTTCAGTATGATTCAGGAAAAGTAAATATAAAATAAATTAAGAACAAAATCTTTCTGTATGATTCAGGAAAAGTAAATACAAAATAAATTAAGAACAAAATCTTTCAGTATGATTCAGGAAAAGTAAATACAAAATAAATTAAGAACAAAATCTTTCTGTATGATTCAGGAAAAGTAAATACAAAATAAATTAAGAACAAAATCTTTCAGTATGATTCAGGAAAAGTAAATACAAAATAAATTAAGAACAAAATCTTTCTGTATGATTCAGGAAAAGTAAATACAAAATAAATTAAGAACAAAATCTTTCAGTATGATTCAGGAAAAGTAAATACAAAATAAATTAAGAACAAAATCTTTCTGTATGATTCAGGAAAAGTACATACAAAATAAATTAAGAACAAAATCTTTCAGTATGATTCAAGAAAAGTAAATACAAAATAAATTAAGACAAAAATCTTTCAGTATGATTCAAGAAAAGTAAATACAAAATAAATTAAGAACAAAATCTTTCAGTATGATTCAAGAAAAGTAAATACAAAATAAATTAAGAACAAAATCTTTCAGTATGATTCAAGAAAAGTAAATACAAAATAAATTAAGAACAAAATCTTTCAGTATGATTCAAGAAAAGTAAATACAAAATAAATTAAGAACAAAATCTTTCAGTATGATTCAAGAAAAGTAAATACAAAATAAATTAAGAACAAAATCTTTCAGTATGATTCAAGAAAAGTAAATACAAAATAAATTAAGAACAAAATCTTTCAGTATGATTCAAGAAAAGTAAATACAAAATAAATTAAGAACAAAATCTTTCAGTATGATTCAAGAAAAGTAAATACAAAAAAAATTAAGAACAAAATCTTTCAGTATGATTCAAGAAAAGTAAATACAAAATAAATTAAGAACAAAATCTTTCAGTATGATTCAAGAAAAGTAAATACAAAATAAATTAAGAACAAAATCTTTCAGTATGATTCAAGAAAAGTAAATACAAAATAAATTAAGAACAAAATCTTTCAGTATGATTCAAGAAAAGTAAATACAAAATAAATTAAGAACAAAATCTTTCAGTATGATTCAGGAAAAGTAAATACAAAATAAATTAAGAACAAAATCTTTCAGTATGATTCAAGAAAAGTAAATACAAAATAAATTAACAACAAAATCTTTCAGTATGATTCAGGCAAAGTAAATACAAAATAAATAAGGAACAAAATCTTTCAGTATGATTCAAGAAAAGTAAATACAAAATAAATTAAGAACAAAATCTTTCAGTATGATTCAAGAAAAGTAAATACAAAATAAATTAAGAACAAAATCTTTCAGTATGATTCAAGAAAAGTAAATACAAAATAAATTAAGAACAAAATCTTTCAGTATGATTCAAGAAAAGTAAATACAAAATTAATTAAGAACAAAATCTTTCAGTATGATTCAGGAAAAGTAAATACAAAATAAATTAAGAACAAAATCTTTCAGTATGATTAAGGAAAAGTAAATACAAAATAAATAAAGAACAAAATCTTTCAGTATGATTCAAGAAAAGTAAATACAAAATAAATTAAGAACAAAATCTTTCAGTATGATTCAAGAAAAGTAAATACAAAATAAATTAAGAACAAAATCTTTCAGTATGATTCAAGAAAAGTAAATACAAAATAAATTAAGAACAAAATCTTTCAGTATGATTCAAGAAAAGTAAATACAAAATAAATTAAGAACAAAATCTTTCAGTATGATTCAAGAAAAGTAAATACAAAATAAATTAAGAACAAAATCTTTCAGTATGATTCAGGAAAAGTAAATACAAAATAAATTAAGAACAAAATCTTTCAGTATGATTCAGGAAAAGTAAATACAAAATAAATTAAGAACAAAATCTTTCTGTATGATTCAGGAAAAGTAAATACAAACTAAATTAAGAAAAAAATCTTTCTGTATGATTCAAGAAAAGTAAATACAAAATAAATTAAGAACAAAATCTTTCAGTATGATTCAGGAAAAGTAAATACAAAATAAATTAAGAACAAAATCTTTCTGTATGATTCAGGAAAAGTAAATACAAAATAAATTAAGAACAAAATCTTTCAGTATGATTCAGGAAAAGTAAATACAAAATAAATTAAGAACAAAATCTTTCAGTATGATTCAGGAAAAGTAAATACAAAATAAATTAAGAACAAAATCTTTCAGTATGATTCAGGAAAAGTAAATACAAACTAAATTAAGAAAAAAATCTTTCTGTATGATTCAAGAAAAGTAAATACAAAATAAATTAAGAACAAAATCTTTCAGTATGATTCAGGAAAAGTAAATACAAAATAAATTAAGAACAAAATCTTTCTGTATGATTCAGGAAAAGTAAATACAAAATAAATTAAGAACAAAATCTTTCAGTATGATTCAGGAAAAGTAAATATAAAATAAATTAAGAACAAAATCTTTCTGTATGATTCAGGAAAAGTAAATACAAAATAAATTAAGAACAAAATCTTTCAGTATGATTCAGGAAAAGTAAATACAAAATAAATTAAGAACAAAATCTTTCTGTATGATTCAGGAAAAGTAAATACAAAATAAATTAAGAACAAAATCTTTCAGTATGATTCAGGAAAAGTAAATACAAAATAAATTAAGAACAAAATCTTTCTGTATGATTCAGGAAAAGTAAATACAAAATAAATTAAGAACAAAATCTTTCAGTATGATTCAGGAAAAGTAAATACAAAATAAATTAAGAACAAAATCTTTCTGTATGATTCAGGAAAAGTACATACAAAATAAATTAAGAACAAAATCTTTCAGTATGATTCAAGAAAAGTAAATACAAAATAAATTAAGACAAAAATCTTTCAGTATGATTCAAGAAAAGTAAATACAAAATAAATTAAGAACAAAATCTTTCAGTATGATTCAAGAAAAGTAAATACAAAATAAATTAAGAACAAAATCTTTCAGTATGATTCAAGAAAAGTAAATACAAAATAAATTAAGAACAAAATCTTTCAGTATGATTCAAGAAAAGTAAATACAAAATAAATTAAGAACAAAATCTTTCAGTATGATTCAAGAAAAGTAAATACAAAATAAATTAAGAACAAAATCTTTCAGTATGATTCAAGAAAAGTAAATACAAAATAAATTAAGAACAAAATCTTTCAGTATGATTCAAGAAAAGTAAATACAAAATAAATTAAGAACAAAATCTTTCAGTATGATTCAAGAAAAGTAAATACAAAAAAAATTAAGAACAAAATCTTTCAGTATGATTCAAGAAAAGTAAATACAAAATAAATTAAGAACAAAATCTTTCAGTATGATTCAAGAAAAGTAAATACAAAATAAATTAAGAACAAAATCTTTCAGTATGATTCAAGAAAAGTAAATACAAAATAAATTAAGAACAAAATCTTTCAGTATGATTCAAGAAAAGTAAATACAAAATAAATTAAGAACAAAATCTTTCAGTATGATTCAGGAAAAGTAAATACAAAATAAATTAAGAACAAAATCTTTCAGTATGATTCAAGAAAAGTAAATACAAAATAAATTAACAACAAAATCTTTCAGTATGATTCAGGCAAAGTAAATACAAAATAAATAAGGAACAAAATCTTTCAGTATGATTCAAGAAAAGTAAATACAAAATAAATTAAGAACAAAATCTTTCAGTATGATTCAAGAAAAGTAAATACAAAATAAATTAAGAACAAAATCTTTCAGTATGATTCAAGAAAAGTAAATACAAAATAAATTAAGAACAAAATCTTTCAGTATGATTCAAGAAAAGTAAATACAAAATTAATTAAGAACAAAATCTTTCAGTATGATTCAGGAAAAGTAAATACAAAATAAATTAAGAACAAAATCTTTCAGTATGATTAAGGAAAAGTAAATACAAAATAAATAAAGAACAAAATCTTTCAGTATGATTCAAGAAAAGTAAATACAAAATAAATTAAGAACAAAATCTTTCAGTATGATTCAAGAAAAGTAAATACAAAATAAATTAAGAACAAAATCTTTCAGTATGATTCAAGAAAAGTAAATACAAAATAAATTAAGAACAAAATCTTTCAGTATGATTCAAGAAAAGTAAATACAAAATAAATTAAGAACAAAATCTTTCAGTATGATTCAAGAAAAGTAAATACAAAATAAATTAAGAACAAAATCTTTCAGTATGATTCAGGAAAAGTAAATACAAAATAAATTAAGAACAAAATCTTTCAGTATGATTCAGGAAAAGTAAATACAAAATAAATTAAGAACAAAATCTTTCTGTATGATTCAGGAAAAGTAAATACAAACTAAATTAAGAAAAAAATCTTTCTGTATGATTCAAGAAAAGTAAATACAAAATAAATTAAGAACAAAATCTTTCAGTATGATTCAGGAAAAGTAAATACAAAATAAATTAAGAACAAAATCTTTCTGTATGATTCAGGAAAAGTAAATACAAAATAAATTAAGAACAAAATCTTTCAGTATGATTCAGGAAAAGTAAATATAAAATAAATTAAGAACAAAATCTTTCTGTATGATTCAGGAAAAGTAAATACAAAATAAATTAAGAACAAAATCTTTCAGTATGATTCAGGAAAAGTAAATACAAAATAAATTAAGAACAAAATCTTTCTGTATGATTCAGGAAAAGTAAATACAAAATAAATTAAGAACAAAATCTTTCAGTATGATTCAGGAAAAGTAAATACAAAATAAATTAAGAACAAAATCTTTCTGTATGATTCAGGAAAAGTAAATACAAAATAAATTAAGAACAAAATCTTTCAGTATGATTCAGGAAAAGTAAATACAAAATAAATTAAGAACAAAATCTTTCTGTATGATTCAGGAAAAGTACATACAAAATAAATTAAGAACAAAATCTTTCAGTATGATTCAAGAAAAGTAAATACAAAATAAATTAAGACAAAAATCTTTCAGTATGATTCAAGAAAAGTAAATACAAAATAAATTAAGAACAAAATCTTTCAGTATGATTCAAGAAAAGTAAATACAAAATAAATTAAGAACAAAATCTTTCAGTATGATTCAAGAAAAGTAAATACAAAATAAATTAAGAACAAAATCTTTCAGTATGATTCAAGAAAAGTAAATACAAAATAAATTAAGAACAAAATCTTTCAGTATGATTCAAGAAAAGTAAATACAAAATAAATTAAGAACAAAATCTTTCAGTATGATTCAAGAAAAGTAAATACAAAATAAATTAAGAACAAAATCTTTCAGTATGATTCAAGAAAAGTAAATACAAAATAAATTAAGAACAAAATCTTTCAGTATGATTCAAGAAAAGTAAATACAAAAAAAATTAAGAACAAAATCTTTCAGTATGATTCAAGAAAAGTAAATACAAAATAAATTAAGAACAAAATCTTTCAGTATGATTCAAGAAAAGTAAATACAAAATAAATTAAGAACAAAATCTTTCAGTATGATTCAAGAAAAGTAAATACAAAATAAATTAAGAACAAAATCTTTCAGTATGATTCAAGAAAAGTAAATACAAAATAAATTAAGAACAAAATCTTTCAGTATGATTCAGGAAAAGTAAATACAAAATAAATTAAGAACAAAATCTTTCAGTATGATTCAAGAAAAGTAAATACAAAATAAATTAACAACAAAATCTTTCAGTATGATTCAGGCAAAGTAAATACAAAATAAATAAGGAACAAAATCTTTCAGTATGATTCAAGAAAAGTAAATACAAAATAAATTAAGAACAAAATCTTTCAGTATGATTCAAGAAAAGTAAATACAAAATAAATTAAGAACAAAATCTTTCAGTATGATTCAAGAAAAGTAAATACAAAATAAATTAAGACCAAAACCTTTCAGTATGATTCAAGAAAAGTAAATACAAAATAAATTAAGAACAAAATCTTTCAGTATGATTCAGGAAAAGTAAATACAAAATAAATTAAGAACAAAATCTTTCAGTATGATACAGGAAAAGTAAATACAAAATAAATTAAGAACAAAATCTTTCAGTATGATTCAGGAAAAGTAAATACAAAATAAATTAAGAACAAAATCTTTCAGTATGATTCAAGAAAAGTAAATACAAAATAAATTAAGAACAAAATCTTTCAGTATGATTCAAGAAAAGTAAATACAAAATAAATTAAGAACAAAATCTTTCAGTATGATTCAAGAAAAGTAAATACAAAATAAATTAAGAACAAAATCTTTCAGTATGATTCAGGAAAAGTAAATACAAAATAAATTAAGAACAAAATCTTTCAGTATGATTAAGGAAAAGTAAATACAAAATAAATAAAGAACAAAATCTTTCAGTATGATTCAAGAAAAGTAAATACAAAATAAATTAAGAACAAAATCTTTCAGTATGATTCAAGAAAAGTAAATACAAAATAAATTAAGAACAAAATCTTTCAGTATGATTCAAGAAAAGTAAATACAAAATAAATTAAGAACAAAATCTTTCAGTATGATTCAAGAAAAGTAAATACAAAATAAATTAAGAACAAAATCTTTCAGTATGATTCAAGAAAAGTAAATACAAAATAAATTAAGAACAAAATCTTTCAGTATGATTCAGGAAAAGTAAATACAAAATAAATTAAGAACAAAATCTTTCAGTATGATTCAGGAAAAGTAAATACAAAATAAATTAAGAACAAAATCTTTCTGTATGATTCAGGAAAAGTAAATACAAACTAATTTAAGAAAAAAATCTTTCTGTATGATTCAAGAAAAGTAAATACAAAATAAATTAAGAACAAAATCTTTCAGTATGATTCAGGAAAAGTAAATACAAAATAAATTAAGAACAAAATCTTTCTGTATGATTCAGGAAAAGTAAATACAAAATAAATTAAGAACAAAATCTTTCAGTATGATTCAGGAAAAGTAAATACAAAATAAATTAAGAACAAAATCTTTCAGTATGATTCAGGAAAAGTAAATACAAAATAAATTAAGAACAAAATCTTTCAGTATGATTCAAGAAAAGTAAATACAAAATAAATTAAGAACAAAATCTTTCAGTATGATTCAAGAAAAGTAAATACAAAATAAATTAAGAACAAAATCTTTCAGTATGATTCAAGAAAAGTAAATACAAAATAAATTAAGAACAAAATCTTTCAGTATGATTCAGGAAAAGTAAATACAAAATAAATTAAGAACAAAATCTTTCAGTATGATTAAGGAAAAGTAAATACAAAATAAATTAAGAACAAAATCTTTCAGTATGATTCAAGAAAAGTAAATACAAAATAAATTAAGAACAAAATCTTTCAGTATGATTCAAGAAAAGTAAATACAAAATAAATTAAGAACAAAATCTTTCAGTATGATTCAAGAAAAGTAAATACAAAATAAATTAAGAACAAAATCTTTCAGTATGATTCAAGAAAAGTAAATACAAAATAAATTAAGAACAAAATCTTTCAGTATGATTCAAGAAAAGTAAATACAAAATAAATTAAGAACAAAATCTTTCAGTATGATTCAGGAAAAGTAAATACAAAATAAATTAAGAACAAAATCTTTCAGTATGATTCAGGAAAAGTAAATACAAAATAAATTAAGAACAAAATCTTTCTGTATGATTCAGGAAAAGTAAATACAAACTAAATTAAGAAAAAAATCTTTCTGTATGATTCGAGAAAAGTAAATACAAAATAAATTAAGAACAAAATCTTTCAGTATGATTCAGGAAAAGTAAATACAAAATAAATTAAGAACAAAATCTTTCAGTATGATTCAGGAAAAGTAAATACAAAATAAATTAAGAACAAAATCTTTCAGTATGATTCAGGAAAAGTAAATACAAAATAAATTAAGAACAAAATCTTTCTGTATGATTCAGGAAAAGTAAATACAAAATAAATTAAGAACAAAATCTTTCAGTATGATTCAGGAAAAGTAAATACAAAATAAATTAAGAACAAAATCTTTCTGTATGATTCAGGAAAAGTAAATACAAAATAAATTAAGAACAAAATCTTTCAGTACGATTCAGGAAAAGTAAATACAAAATAAATTAAGAACAAAATCTTTCTGTATGATTCAGGAAAAGTAAATACAAAATAAATTAAGAACAAAATCTTTCAGTATGCTTCAGGAAAAGTAAATACAAAATAAATTAAGAACAAAATCTTTCTGTATGATTCAGGAAAAGTGAATACAAAATAAATTAAGAACAAAATCTTTCAGTATGATTCAGGAAAAGTAAATACAAAATAAATTAAGAACAAAATCTTTCTGTATGATTCAGGAAAAGTAAATACAAAATAAATTAAGAACAAAATCTTTCAGTATGATTCAGGAAAAGTAAATACAAAATAAATTAAGAACAAAATCTTTCTGTATGATTCAGGAAAAGTAAATACAAAATAAATTAAGAACAAAATCTTTCAGTATGATTCAAGAAAAGTAAATACAAAATAAATTAAGAACAAAATCTTTCAGTATGATTCAAGAAAAGTAAATACAAAATAAATTAAGAACAAAATCTTTCCGTATGATTCAAGAAAAGTAAATACAAAATAAATTAAGAACAAAATCTTTCAGTATGATTCAAGAAAAGTAAATACAAAGTAAATTAAGAACAAAATCTTTCAGTATGATTCAAGAAAAGTAAATACAAAATAAATTAAGAACAAAATCTTTCAGTATGATTCAGGAAAAGTAAATACAAAATAAATTAAGAACAAAATCTTTCAGTATGATTCAAGAAAAGTAAATACAAAATAAATTAAGAACAAAATCTTTCACTATGATTCAGGAAAAGTAAATACAAAATAAATTAAGAACAAAATCTTTCAGTATGATTCAAGAAAAGTAAATACAAAATAAATTAAGAACAAAATCTTTCAGTATGATTCAAGAAAAGTAAATACAAAATAAATTAAGAACAAAATCTTTCAGTATGATTCAAGAAAAGTAAATACAAAATAAATTAAGAACAAAATCTTTCAGTGTGATTCAGGAAAAGTAAATACAAAATAAATTAAGAACAAAATCTTTCAGTATGATTCAAGAAAAGTAAATACAAAATAAATTAAGAACAAAATCTTTCAGTATGATTCAGGAAAAGTAAATACAAAATAAATTAAGAACAACTCTTTCAGTATGATTCAAGAAAAGTAAATACAAAATAAATTAAGAACAAAATCTTTCAGTATGATTCAGGAAAAGTAAATACAAAATAAATTAAGAACAAAATCTTTCAGTATGATTCAAGAAAAGTAAATACAAAATAAATTAAGAACAAAATCTTTCTGTATGATTCAAGAAAAGTAAATACAAAATAAATTAAGAACAAAATCTTTCTGTATGATTCAGGAAAAGTACATACAAAATAAATTAAGAACAAAATCTTTCAGTATGATTCAAGAAAAGTAAATACAAAATAAATTAAGACAAAAATCTTTCAGTATGATTCAAGAAAAGTAAATACAAAATAAATTAAGAACAAAATCTTTCAGTATGATTCAAGAAAAGTAAATACAAAATAAATTAAGAACAAAATCTTTCAGTATGATTCAAGAAAAGTAAATACAAAATAAATTAAGAACAAAATCTTTCAGTATGATTCAAGAAAAGTAAATACAAAATAAATTAAGAACAAAATCTTTCAGTATGATTCAAGAAAAGTAAATACAAAATAAATTAAGAACAAAATCTTTCAGTATGATTCAAGAAAAGTAAATACAAAATAAATTAAGAACAAAATCTTTCAGTATGATTCAAGAAAAGTAAATACAAAATAAATTAAGAACAAAATCTTTCAGTATGATTCAAGAAAAGTAAATACAAAAAAAATTAAGAACAAAATCTTTCAGTATGATTCAAGAAAAGTAAATACAAAATAAATTAAGAACAAAATCTTTCAGTATGATTCAAGAAAAGTAAATACAAAATAAATTAAGAACAAAATCTTTCAGTATGATTCAAGAAAAGTAAATACAAAATAAATTAAGAACAAAATCTTTCAGTATGATTCAAGAAAAGTAAATACAAAATAAATTAAGAACAAAATCTTTCAGTATGATTCAGGAAAAGTAAATACAAAATAAATTAAGAACAAAATCTTTCAGTATGATTCAAGAAAAGTAAATACAAAATAAATTAACAACAAAATCTTTCAGTATGATTCAGGCAAAGTAAATACAAAATAAATAAGGAACAAAATCTTTCAGTATGATTCAAGAAAAGTAAATACAAAATAAATTAAGAACAAAATCTTTCAGTATGATTCAAGAAAAGTAAATACAAAATAAATTAAGAACAAAATCTTTCAGTATGATTCAAGAAAAGTAAATACAAAATAAATTAAGAACAAAATCTTTCAGTATGATTCAAGAAAAGTAAATACAAAATTAATTAAGAACAAAATCTTTCAGTATGATTCAGGAAAAGTAAATACAAAATAAATTAAGAACAAAATCTTTCAGTATGATTAAGGAAAAGTAAATACAAAATAAATAAAGAACAAAATCTTTCAGTATGATTCAAGAAAAGTAAATACAAAATAAATTAAGAACAAAATCTTTCAGTATGATTCAAGAAAAGTAAATACAAAATAAATTAAGAACAAAATCTTTCAGTATGATTCAAGAAAAGTAAATACAAAATAAATTAAGAACAAAATCTTTCAGTATGATTCAAGAAAAGTAAATACAAAATAAATTAAGAACAAAATCTTTCAGTATGATTCAAGAAAAGTAAATACAAAATAAATTAAGAACAAAATCTTTCAGTATGATTCAGGAAAAGTAAATACAAAATAAATTAAGAACAAAATCTTTCAGTATGATTCAGGAAAAGTAAATACAAAATAAATTAAGAACAAAATCTTTCTGTATGATTCAGGAAAAGTAAATACAAACTAAATTAAGAAAAAAATCTTTCTGTATGATTCAAGAAAAGTAAATACAAAATAAATTAAGAACAAAATCTTTCAGTATGATTCAGGAAAAGTAAATACAAAATAAATTAAGAACAAAATCTTTCTGTATGATTCAGGAAAAGTAAATACAAAATAAATTAAGAACAAAATCTTTCAGTATGATTCAGGAAAAGTAAATATAAAATAAATTAAGAACAAAATCTTTCTGTATGATTCAGGAAAAGTAAATACAAAATAAATTAAGAACAAAATCTTTCAGTATGATTCAGGAAAAGTAAATACAAAATAAATTAAGAACAAAATCTTTCTGTATGATTCAGGAAAAGTAAATACAAAATAAATTAAGAACAAAATCTTTCAGTATGATTCAGGAAAAGTAAATACAAAATAAATTAAGAACAAAATCTTTCTGTATGATTCAGGAAAAGTAAATACAAAATAAATTAAGAACAAAATCTTTCAGTATGATTCAGGAAAAGTAAATACAAAATAAATTAAGAACAAAATCTTTCTGTATGATTCAGGAAAAGTACATACAAAATAAATTAAGAACAAAATCTTTCAGTATGATTCAAGAAAAGTAAATACAAAATAAATTAAGACAAAAATCTTTCAGTATGATTCAAGAAAAGTAAATACAAAATAAATTAAGAACAAAATCTTTCAGTATGATTCAAGAAAAGTAAATACAAAATAAATTAAGAACAAAATCTTTCAGTATGATTCAAGAAAAGTAAATACAAAATAAATTAAGAACAAAATCTTTCAGTATGATTCAAGAAAAGTAAATACAAAATAAATTAAGAACAAAATCTTTCAGTATGATTCAAGAAAAGTAAATACAAAATAAATTAAGAACAAAATCTTTCAGTATGATTCAAGAAAAGTAAATACAAAATAAATTAAGAACAAAATCTTTCAGTATGATTCAAGAAAAGTAAATACAAAATAAATTAAGAACAAAATCTTTCAGTATGATTCAAGAAAAGTAAATACAAAAAAAATTAAGAACAAAATCTTTCAGTATGATTCAAGAAAAGTAAATACAAAATAAATTAAGAACAAAATCTTTCAGTATGATTCAAGAAAAGTAAATACAAAATAAATTAAGAACAAAATCTTTCAGTATGATTCAAGAAAAGTAAATACAAAATAAATTAAGAACAAAATCTTTCAGTATGATTCAAGAAAAGTAAATACAAAATAAATTAAGAACAAAATCTTTCAGTATGATTCAGGAAAAGTAAATACAAAATAAATTAAGAACAAAATCTTTCAGTATGATTCAAGAAAAGTAAATACAAAATAAATTAACAACAAAATCTTTCAGTATGATTCAGGCAAAGTAAATACAAAATAAATAAGGAACAAAATCTTTCAGTATGATTCAAGAAAAGTAAATACAAAATAAATTAAGAACAAAATCTTTCAGTATGATTCAAGAAAAGTAAATACAAAATAAATTAAGAACAAAATCTTTCAGTATGATTCAAGAAAAGTAAATACAAAATAAATTAAGACCAAAACCTTTCAGTATGATTCAAGAAAAGTAAATACAAAATAAATTAAGAACAAAATCTTTCAGTATGATTCAGGAAAAGTAAATACAAAATAAATTAAGAACAAAATCTTTCAGTATGATACAGGAAAAGTAAATACAAAATAAATTAAGAACAAAATCTTTCAGTATGATTCAGGAAAAGTAAATACAAAATAAATTAAGAACAAAATCTTTCAGTATGATTCAAGAAAAGTAAATACAAAATAAATTAAGAACAAAATCTTTCAGTATGATTCAAGAAAAGTAAATACAAAATAAATTAAGAACAAAATCTTTCAGTATGATTCAAGAAAAGTAAATACAAAATAAATTAAGAACAAAATCTTTCAGTATGATTCAGGAAAAGTAAATACAAAATAAATTAAGAACAAAATCTTTCAGTATGATTAAGGAAAAGTAAATACAAAATAAATAAAGAACAAAATCTTTCAGTATGATTCAAGAAAAGTAAATACAAAATAAATTAAGAACAAAATCTTTCAGTATGATTCAAGAAAAGTAAATACAAAATAAATTAAGAACAAAATCTTTCAGTATGATTCAAGAAAAGTAAATACAAAATAAATTAAGAACAAAATCTTTCAGTATGATTCAAGAAAAGTAAATACAAAATAAATTAAGAACAAAATCTTTCAGTATGATTCAAGAAAAGTAAATACAAAATAAATTAAGAACAAAATCTTTCAGTATGATTCAGGAAAAGTAAATACAAAATAAATTAAGAACAAAATCTTTCAGTATGATTCAGGAAAAGTAAATACAAAATAAATTAAGAACAAAATCTTTCTGTATGATTCAGGAAAAGTAAATACAAACTAATTTAAGAAAAAAATCTTTCTGTATGATTCAAGAAAAGTAAATACAAAATAAATTAAGAACAAAATCTTTCAGTATGATTCAGGAAAAGTAAATACAAAATAAATTAAGAACAAAATCTTTCTGTATGATTCAGGAAAAGTAAATACAAAATAAATTAAGAACAAAATCTTTCAGTATGATTCAGGAAAAGTAAATACAAAATAAATTAAGAACAAAATCTTTCAGTATGATTCAGGAAAAGTAAATACAAAATAAATTAAGAACAAAATCTTTCAGTATGATTCAAGAAAAGTAAATACAAAATAAATTAAGAACAAAATCTTTCAGTATGATTCAAGAAAAGTAAATACAAAATAAATTAAGAACAAAATCTTTCAGTATGATTCAAGAAAAGTAAATACAAAATAAATTAAGAACAAAATCTTTCAGTATGATTCAGGAAAAGTAAATACAAAATAAATTAAGAACAAAATCTTTCAGTATGATTAAGGAAAAGTAAATACAAAATAAATTAAGAACAAAATCTTTCAGTATGATTCAAGAAAAGTAAATACAAAATAAATTAAGAACAAAATCTTTCAGTATGATTCAAGAAAAGTAAATACAAAATAAATTAAGAACAAAATCTTTCAGTATGATTCAAGAAAAGTAAATACAAAATAAATTAAGAACAAAATCTTTCAGTATGATTCAAGAAAAGTAAATACAAAATAAATTAAGAACAAAATCTTTCAGTATGATTCAAGAAAAGTAAATACAAAATAAATTAAGAACAAAATCTTTCAGTATGATTCAGGAAAAGTAAATACAAAATAAATTAAGAACAAAATCTTTCAGTATGATTCAGGAAAAGTAAATACAAAATAAATTAAGAACAAAATCTTTCTGTATGATTCAGGAAAAGTAAATACAAACTAAATTAAGAAAAAAATCTTTCTGTATGATTCGAGAAAAGTAAATACAAAATAAATTAAGAACAAAATCTTTCAGTATGATTCAGGAAAAGTAAATACAAAATAAATTAAGAACAAAATCTTTCAGTATGATTCAGGAAAAGTAAATACAAAATAAATTAAGAACAAAATCTTTCAGTATGATTCAGGAAAAGTAAATACAAAATAAATTAAGAACAAAATCTTTCTGTATGATTCAGGAAAAGTAAATACAAAATAAATTAAGAACAAAATCTTTCAGTATGATTCAGGAAAAGTAAATACAAAATAAATTAAGAACAAAATCTTTCTGTATGATTCAGGAAAAGTAAATACAAAATAAATTAAGAACAAAATCTTTCAGTACGATTCAGGAAAAGTAAATACAAAATAAATTAAGAACAAAATCTTTCTGTATGATTCAGGAAAAGTAAATACAAAATAAATTAAGAACAAAATCTTTCAGTATGCTTCAGGAAAAGTAAATACAAAATAAATTAAGAACAAAATCTTTCTGTATGATTCAGGAAAAGTGAATACAAAATAAATTAAGAACAAAATCTTTCAGTATGATTCAGGAAAAGTAAATACAAAATAAATTAAGAACAAAATCTTTCTGTATGATTCAGGAAAAGTAAATACAAAATAAATTAAGAACAAAATCTTTCAGTATGATTCAGGAAAAGTAAATACAAAATAAATTAAGAACAAAATCTTTCTGTATGATTCAGGAAAAGTAAATACAAAATAAATTAAGAACAAAATCTTTCAGTATGATTCAAGAAAAGTAAATACAAAATAAATTAAGAACAAAATCTTTCAGTATGATTCAAGAAAAGTAAATACAAAATAAATTAAGAACAAAATCTTTCCGTATGATTCAAGAAAAGTAAATACAAAATAAATTAAGAACAAAATCTTTCAGTATGATTCAAGAAAAGTAAATACAAAGTAAATTAAGAACAAAATCTTTCAGTATGATTCAAGAAAAGTAAATACAAAATAAATTAAGAACAAAATCTTTCAGTATGATTCAGGAAAAGTAAATACAAAATAAATTAAGAACAAAATCTTTCAGTATGATTCAAGAAAAGTAAATACAAAATAAATTAAGAACAAAATCTTTCACTATGATTCAGGAAAAGTAAATACAAAATAAATTAAGAACAAAATCTTTCAGTATGATTCAAGAAAAGTAAATACAAAATAAATTAAGAACAAAATCTTTCAGTATGATTCAAGAAAAGTAAATACAAAATAAATTAAGAACAAAATCTTTCAGTATGATTCAAGAAAAGTAAATACAAAATAAATTAAGAACAAAATCTTTCAGTGTGATTCAGGAAAAGTAAATACAAAATAAATTAAGAACAAAATCTTTCAGTATGATTCAAGAAAAGTAAATACAAAATAAATTAAGAACAAAATCTTTCAGTATGATTCAGGAAAAGTAAATACAAAATAAATTAAGAACAACTCTTTCAGTATGATTCAAGAAAAGTAAATACAAAATAAATTAAGAACAAAATCTTTCAGTATGATTCAGGAAAAGTAAATACAAAATAAATTAAGAACAAAATCTTTCAGTATGATTCAAGAAAAGTAAATACAAAATAAATTAAGAACAAAATCTTTCTGTATGATTCAAGAAAAGTAAATACAAAATAAATTAAGAACAAAATCTTTCTGTATGATTCAAGAAAAGTAAATACAAAATAAATTAAGAACAAAATCTTTCAGTATGATTCAGGAAAAGTAAATACAAAATAAATTAAGAACAAAATCTTTCAGTATGATTCAAGAAAAGTAAATACAAAATAAATTAAGAACAAAATCTTTCAGTATGATTCAGGAAAAGTAAATACAAAATAAATTAAGAACAAAATCTTTCAGTATGATTCAAGAAAAGTAAATACAAAATAAATTAAGAACAAAATCTTTCAGTATGATTCAAGAAAAGTAAATACAAAATAAATTAAGAACAAAATCTTTCAGTATGATTCAAGAAAAGTAAATACAAAATAAATTAAGAACAAAATCTTTCAGTATGATTCAGGAAAAGTAAATACAAAATAAATTAAGAACAAAATCTTTCAGTATGATTCAAGAAAAGTAAATACAAAATAAATTAAGAACAAAATCTTTCTGTATGATTCAAGAAAAGTAAATACAAAATAAATTAAGAACAAAATCTTTCAGTATGATTCAAGAAAAGTAAATACAAAATAAATTAAGAACAAAATCTTTCAGTATGATTCAGGAAAAGTAAATACAAAATAAATTAAGAACAAAATCTTTCAGTATGATTCAAGAAAAGTAAATACAAAATGAATTAAGAACAAAATCTTTCAGTATGATTCAAGAAAAGTAAATACAAAATAAATTAAGAACAAAATCTTTCAGTATGATTCAAGAAAAGTAAATACAAAATAAATTAAGAACAAAATCTTTCAGTATGATTCAAGAAAAGTAAATACAAAATAAATTAAGAACAAAATCTTTCAGTATGATTCAAGAAAAGTAAATACAAAATAAATTAAGAACAAAATCTTTCAGTATGATTCAAGAAAAGTAAATACAAAATAAATTAAGAACAAAATCTTTCAGTATGATTCAGGAAAAGTAAATACAAAATAAATTAAGAACAAAATCTTTCAGTATGATTCAAGAAAAGTAAATACAAAATAAATTAAGAACAAAATCTTTCAGTATGATTCAAGAAAAGTAAATACAAAATAAATTAAGAACAAAATCTTTCAGTATGATTCAAGAAAAGTAAATACAAAATAAATTAAGAACAAAATCTTTCAGTATGATTCAGGAAAAGTAAATACAAAATAAATTAAGAACAAAATCTTTCAGTATGATTCAAGAAAAGTAAATACAAAATAAATTAAGAACAAAATCTTTCAGTATGATTCAAGAAAAGTAAATACAAAATAAATTAAGAACAAAATCTTTCAGTATGATTCAGGAAAAGTAAATACAAAATAAATTAAGAACAAAATCTTTCAGTATGATTCAGGAAAAGTAAATACAAAATAAATTAAGAACAAAGTCTTTCAGTATGATTCAAGAAAAGTAAATACAAAATAAATTAAGAACAAAATCTTTCAGTATGATTCAGGAAAAGTAAATACAAAATAAATTAAGAACAAAATCTTTCAGTATGATTCAAGAAAAGTAAATACAAAATAAATTAAGAACAAAATCTTTCAGTATGATTAAGGAAAAGTAAATACAAAATAAATTAAAAACAAAAATCTTTCAGTATGATTCAGGAAAAGTAAATACAAAATAAATTAAGAACAAAATCTTTCAGTATGATTCAGAAAAAGTTAATACAAAATAAATTAAGAACAAAATCTTTCAGTATGATTCAGGAAAAGTAAATACAAAATAAATTAAGAACAAAATCTTTCAGTATGATTCAAGAAAAGTAAATACAAAATAAATTAAGAACAAAATCTTTCAGTATGATTCAAGAAAAGTAAATACAAAATAAATTAAGAACAAAATCTTTCAGTATGATTCAGGAAAAGTAAATACAAAATAAATTAAGAACAAAATCTTTCAGTATGATTCAGGAAAAGTAAATACAAAATAAATTAAGAACAAAATCTTTCAGTATGATTCAGGAAAAGTAAATACAAAATAAATTAAGAACAAAATCTTTCTGTATGATTCAGGAAAAGTAAATACAAAATAAATTAAGAACAAAATCTTTCAGTATGATTCAGGAAAAGTAAATACAAAATAAATTAAGAAAAAAAAATCTTTCAGTATGATTCAGGAAAAGTAAATACAAAATAAATTAAGAACAAAATCTTTCAGTATGATTCAAGAAAAGTAAATACAAAATAAATTAAGAACAAAATCTTTCAGTATGATTCAGGAAAAGTAAATACAAAAAAAATTAAGAAAAAAAATCATTCAGTATTATTCAAGAAAAGTAAATACAAAATAAATTAAGAAAAAAAATCTTTCAGTATGATTCAAGAAAAGTAAATACAAAATAAATTAAGAAAAAAAATCTTTCAGTATGATTCAAGAAAAGTAAATACAAAATAAATTAAGAAAAAAAATCTTTCAGTATGATTCAAGAAAAGTAAATACAAAATAAATTAAGAACAAAATCTTTCAGTATGATTCAAGAAAAGTAAATACAAAATAAATTAAGAACAAAATCTTTCTGTATGATTCAGGAAAAGTAAATACAAAATAAATTAAGAACAAAATCTTTCAGTATGATTCAAGAAAAGTAAATACAAAATAAATTAAGAAAAAAAATCTTTCAGTATGATTCAAGAAAAGTAAATACAAAATAAATTAAGAAAAAAAATCTTTCAGTATGATTCAAGAAAAGTAAATACAAAATAAATTAAGAACAAAATCTTTCAGTATGATTCAAGAAAAGTAAATACAAAATAAATTAAGAACAAAATCTTTCAGTATGATTCAGGAAAAGTAAATACAAAATAAATTAAGAACAAAATCTTTCAGTATGATTCAGGAAAAGTAAATACAAAATAAATTAAGAACAAAATCTTTCAGTATGATTCAAGAAAAGTAAATACAAAATAAATTAAGAACAAAATCTTTCAGTATGATTCAGGAAAAGTAAATACAAAAAAAAATTAAGAACAAAATCTTTCAGTATGATTCAAGAAAAGTAAATACAAAATAAATTAAGAACAAAATCTTTCAGTATGATTCAGGAAAAGTAAATACAAAATAAATTAAGAACAAAATCTTTCAGTATGATTCAGGAAAAGTAAATACAAAATAAATTAAGAACAAAATCTTTCAGTATGATTCAGGAAAAGTAAATACAAAATAAATTAAGAACAAAATCTTTCAGTATGATTCAGGAAACGTAAAAACAAAATAAATTAAGAACAAAATCTTTCAGTATGATTCAGGAAAAGTAAATACAAAATAAATTAAGAACAAAATCTTTCAGTATGATTCAGGAAAAGTAAATACAAAATAAATTAAGAACAAAATCTTTCAGTATGATTCAAGAAAAGTAAATACAAAATAAATTAAGAACAAAATCTTTCAGTATGATTCAGGAAAAGTAAATACAAAATAAATTAAGAACAAAATCTTTCAGTATGATTCAAGAAAAGTAAATACAAAATAAATTAAGAACAAAATCTTTCAGTATGATTCAAGAAAAGTAAATACAAAATAAATTAAGAACAAAATCTTTCAGTATGATTCAGGAAAAGTAAATACAAAATAAATTAAGAACAAAATCTTTCAGTATGATTCAGGAAAAGTAAATACAAAATAAATTAAGAACAAAATCTTTCAGTATGATTCAGGAAAAGTAAATACAAAATAAATTAAGAACAAAATCTTTCAGTATGATTCAGGAAAAGTAAATACAAAATAAATTAAGAACAAAATCTTTCAGTATGATTCAGGAAAAGTAAATACAAAATAAATTAAGAACAAAATCTTTCAGTATGATTCAGGAAAAGTAAATACAAAATAAATTAAGAACAAAATCTTTCAGTATGATTCAGGAAAAGTAAATACAAAATAAATTAAGAACAAAATCTTTCAGTATGATTCAAGAAAAGTAAATACAAAATAAATTAAGAACAAAATCTTTCAGTATGATTCAGGAAAAGTAAATACAAAATAAATTAAGAACAAAATCTTTCAGTATGATTCAGGAAAAGTAAATACAAAATAAATTAAGAACAAAATCTTTCAGTATGATTCAAGAAAAGTAAATACAAAATAAATTAAGAACAAAATCTTTCAGTATGATTCAGGAAAAGTAAATACAAAATAAATTAAGAACAAAATCTTTCAGTATGATTCAGGAAAAGTAAATACAAAATAAATTAAGAACAAAATCTTTCAGTATGATTCAGGAAAAGTAAATACAAAATAAATTAAGAACAAAATCTTTCTGTATGATTCAGGAAAAGTAAATACAAAATAAATTAAGAACAAAATCTTTCAGTATGATTCAAGAAAAGTAAATACAAAATAAATTAAGAACAAAATCTTTCAGTATGATTCAAGAAAAGTAAATACAAAATAAATTAAGAACAAAATCTTTCCGTATGATTCAAGAAAAGTAAATACAAAATAAATTAAGAACAAAATCTTTCAGTATGATTCAAGAAAAGTAAATACAAAGTAAATTAAGAACAAAATCTTTCAGTATGATTCAAGAAAAGTAAATACAAAATAAATTAAGAACAAAATCTTTCAGTATGATTCAGGAAAAGTAAATACAAAATAAATTAAGAACAAAATCTTTCAGTATGATTCAAGAAAAGTAAATACAAAATAAATTAAGAACAAAATCTTTCACTATGATTCAGGAAAAGTAAATACAAAATAAATTAAGAACAAAATCTTTCAGTATGATTCAAGAAAAGTAAATACAAAATAAATTAAGAACAAAATCTTTCAGTATGATTCAAGAAAAGTAAATACAAAATAAATTAAGAACAAAATCTTTCAGTATGATTCAAGAAAAGTAAATACAAAATAAATTAAGAACAAAATCTTTCAGTGTGATTCAGGAAAAGTAAATACAAAATAAATTAAGAACAAAATCTTTCAGTATGATTCAAGAAAAGTAAATACAAAATAAATTAAGAACAAAATCTTTCAGTATGATTCAGGAAAAGTAAATACAAAATAAATTAAGAACAAAATCTTTCAGTATGATTCAAGAAAAGTAAATACAAAATAAATTAAGAACAAAATCTTTCAGTATGATTCAGGAAAAGTAAATACAAAATAAATTAAGAACAAAATCTTTCAGTATGATTCAAGAAAAGTAAATACAAAATAAATTAAGAACAAAATCTTTCTGTATGATTCAAGAAAAGTAAATACAAAATAAATTAAGAACAAAATCTTTCTGTATGATTCAAGAAAAGTAAATACAAAATAAATTAAGAACAAAATCTTTCAGTATGATTCAGGAAAAGTAAATACAAAATAAATTAAGAACAAAATCTTTCAGTATGATTCAAGAAAAGTAAATACAAAATAAATTAAGAACAAAATCTTTCAGTATGATTCAGGAAAAGTAAATACAAAATAAATTAAGAACAAAATCTTTCAGTATGATTCAAGAAAAGTAAATACAAAATAAATTAAGAACAAAATCTTTCAGTATGATTCAAGAAAAGTAAATACAAAATAAATTAAGAACAAAATCTTTCAGTATGATTCAAGAAAAGTAAATACAAAATAAATTAAGAACAAAATCTTTCAGTATGATTCAGGAAAAGTAAATACAAAATAAATTAAGAACAAAATCTTTCAGTATGATTCAAGAAAAGTAAATACAAAATAAATTAAGAACAAAATCTTTCTGTATGATTCAAGAAAAGTAAATACAAAATAAATTAAGAACAAAATCTTTCAGTATGATTCAAGAAAAGTAAATACAAAATAAATTAAGAACAAAATCTTTCAGTATGATTCAGGAAAAGTAAATACAAAATAAATTAAGAACAAAATCTTTCAGTATGATTCAAGAAAAGTAAATACAAAATGAATTAAGAACAAAATCTTTCAGTATGATTCAAGAAAAGTAAATACAAAATAAATTAAGAACAAAATCTTTCAGTATGATTCAAGAAAAGTAAATACAAAATAAATTAAGAACAAAATCTTTCAGTATGATTCAAGAAAAGTAAATACAAAATAAATTAAGAACAAAATCTTTCAGTATGATTCAAGAAAAGTAAATACAAAATAAATTAAGAACAAAATCTTTCAGTATGATTCAGGAAAAGTAAATACAAAATAAATTAAGAACAAAATCTTTCAGTATGATTCAGGAAAAGTAAATACAAAATAAATTAAGAACAAAATCTTTCAGTATGATTCAAGAAAAGTAAATACAAAATAAATTAAGAACAAAATCTTTCAGTATGATTCAAGAAAAGTAAATACAAAATAAATTAAGAACAAAATCTTTCAGTATGATTCAAGAAAAGTAAATACAAAATAAATTAAGAACAAAATCTTTCAGTATGATTCAGGAAAAGTAAATACAAAATAAATTAAGAACAAAATCTTTCAGTATGATTCAAGAAAAGTAAATACAAAATAAATTAAGAACAAAATCTTTCAGTATGATTCAAGAAAAGTAAATACAAAATAAATTAAGAACAAAATCTTTCAGTATGATTCAGGAAAAGTAAATACAAAATAAATTAAGAACAAAATCTTTCAGTATGATTCAGGAAAAGTAAATACAAAATAAATTAAGAACAAAATCTTTCAGTATGATTCAAGAAAAGTAAATACAAAATAAATTAAGAACAAAATCTTTCAGTATGATTCAGGAAAAGTAAATACAAAATAAATTAAGAACAAAATCTTTCAGTATGATTCAAGAAAAGTAAATACAAAATAAATTAAGAACAAAATCTTTCAGTATGATTAAGGAAAAGTAAATACAAAATAAATTAAGAACAAAAATCTTTCAGTATGATTCAGGAAAAGTAAATACAAAATAAATTAAGAACAAAATCTTTCAGTATGATTCAGAAAAAGTTAATACAAAATAAATTAAGAACAAAATCTTTCAGTATGATTCAGGAAAAGTAAATACAAAATAAATTAAGAACAAAATCTTTCAGTATGATTCAAGAAAAGTAAATACAAAATAAATTAAGAACAAAATCTTTCAGTATGATTCAAGAAAAGTAAATACAAAATAAATTAAGAACAAAATCTTTCAGTATGATTCAGGAAAAGTAAATACAAAATAAATTAAGAACAAAATCTTTCAGTATGATTCAGGAAAAGTAAATACAAAATAAATTAAGAACAAAATCTTTCAGTATGATTCAGGAAAAGTAAATACAAAATAAATTAAGAACAAAATCTTTCTGTATGATTCAGGAAAAGTAAATACAAAATAAATTAAGAACAAAATCTTTCAGTATGATTCAGGAAAAGTAAATACAAAATAAATTAAGAAAAAAAAATCTTTCAGTATGATTCAGGAAAAGTAAATACAAAATAAATTAAGAACAAAATCCTTCAGTATGATTCAAGAAAAGTAAATACAAAATAAATTAAGAACAAAATCTTTCAGTATGATTCAGGAAAAGTAAATACAAAAAAAATTAAGAAAAAAAATCATTCAGTATGATTCAAGAAAAGTAAATACAAAATAAATTAAGAAAAAAAATCTTTCAGTATGATTCAAGAAAAGTAAATACAAAATAAATTAAGAAAAAAAATCTTTCAGTATGATTCAAGAAAAGTAAATACAAAATAAATTAAGAAAAAAAATCTTTCAGTATGATTCAAGAAAAGTAAATACAAAATAAATTAAGAACAAAATCTTTCAGTATGATTCAAGAAAAGTAAATACAAAATAAATTAAGAACAAAATCTTTCTGTATGATTCAGGAAAAGTAAATACAAAATAAATTAAGAACAAAATCTTTCAGTATGATTCAAGAAAAGTAAATACAAAATAAATTAAGAAAAAAAATCTTTCAGTATGATTCAAGAAAAGTAAATACAAAATAAATTAAGAAAAAAAATCTTTCAGTATGATTCAAGAAAAGTAAATACAAAATAAATTAAGAACAAAATCTTTCAGTATGATTCAAGAAAAGTAAATACAAAATAAATTAAGAACAAAATCTTTCAGTATGATTCAGGAAAAGTAAATACAAAATAAATTAAGAACAAAATCTTTCAGTATGATTCAGGAAAAGTAAATACAAAATAAATTAAGAACAAAATCTTTCAGTATGATTCAAGAAAAGTAAATACAAAATAAATTAAGAACAAAATCTTTCAGTATGATTCAGGAAAAGTAAATACAAAAAAAAATTAAGAACAAAATCTTTCAGTATGATTCAAGAAAAGTAAATACAAAATAAATTAAGAACAAAATCTTTCAGTATGATTCAGGAAAAGTAAATACAAAATAAATTAAGAACAAAATCTTTCAGTATGATTCAGGAAAAGTAAATACAAAATAAATTAAGAACAAAATCTTTCAGTATGATTCAGGAAAAGTAAATACAAAATAAATTAAGAACAAAATCTTTCAGTATGATTCAGGAAACGTAAATACAAAATAAATTAAGAACAAAATCTTTCAGTATGATTCAGGAAAAGTAAATACAAAATAAATTAAGAAAAAAATCTTTCAGTATGATTCAGGAAAAGTAAATACAAAATAAATTAAGAACAAAATCTTTCAGTATGATTCAAGAAAAGTAAATACAAAATAAATTAAGAACAAAATCTTTCAGTATGATTCAGGAAAAGTAAATACAAAATAAATTAAGAACAAAATCTTTCAGTATGATTCAAGAAAAGTAAATACAAAATAAATTAAGAACAAAATCTTTCAGTATGATTCAAGAAAAGTAAATACAAAATAAATTAAGAACAAAATCTTTCAGTATGATTCAGGAAAAGTAAATACAAAATAAATTAAGAACAAAATCTTTCAGTATGATTCAGGAAAAGTAAATACAAAATAAATTAAGAACAAAATCTTTCAGTATGATTCAGGAAAAGTAAATACAAAATAAATTAAGAACAAAATCTTTCAGTATGATTCAGGAAAAGTAAATACAAAATAAATTAAGAACAAAATCTTTCAGTATGATTCAGGAAAAGTAAATACAAAATAAATTAAGAACAAAATCTTTCAGTATGATTCAGGAAAAGTAAATACAAAATAAATTAAGAACAAAATCTTTCAGTATGATTCAGGAAAAGTAAATACAAAATAAATTAAGAACAAAATCTTTCAGTATGATTCAAGAAAAGTAAATACAAAATAAATTAAGAACAAAATCTTTCAGTATGATTCAGGAAAAGTAAATACAAAATAAATTAAGAACAAAATCTTTCAGTATGATCCAGGAAAAGTAAATACAAAATAAATTAAGAACAAAATCTTTCAGTATGATTCAAGAAAAGTAAATACAAAATAAATTAAGAACAAAATCTTTCAGTATGATTCAGGAAAAGTAAATACAAAATAAATTAAGAACAAAATCTTTCAGTATGATTCAGGAAAAGTAAATACAAAATAAATTAAGAACAAAATCTTTCAGTATGATTCAGGAAAAGTAAATACAAAATAAATTAAGAACAAAATCTTTCAGTATGATTCAGGAAAAGTAAATACAAAATAAATTAAGAACAAAATCTTTCAGTATGATTCAGGAAAAGTAAATACAAAATAAATTAAGAACAAAATCTTTCAGTATGATTCAAGAAAAGTAAATACAAAATAAATTAAGAACAAAATCTTTCAGTATGATTCAAGAAAAGTCAATACAAAATAAATTAAGAACAAAATCTTTCAGTATGATTCAGGAAAAGTAAATACAAAATAAATTAAGAACAAAATCTTTCAGTATGATTCAAGAAAAGTAAATACAAAATAAATTAAGAACAAAATCTTTCAGTATGATTCAAGAAAAGTAAATACAAAATAAATTAAGAACAAAATCTTTCAGTATGATTCAGGAAAAGTAAATACAAAATAAATTAAGAACAAAATCTTTCTGTATGATTCAGGAAAAGTAAATACAAAATAAATTAAGAACAAAATCTTTCAGTATGATTCAGGAAAAGTAAATACAAAATAGATTAAGAACAAAATCTTTCAGTATGATTCAGGAAAAGTAAATACAAAATAAATTAAGAACAAAACATTTCAGTATGATTCAGGAAAAGTAAATACAAAATAAATTAAGAACAAAATCTTTCAGTATGATTCAGGAAAAGTAAATACAAAATAAATTAAGAACAAAATCTTTCAGTATGATTCAAGAAAAGTAAATACAAAATAAATTAAGAACAAAATCTTTCAGTATGATTCAGGAAAAGTAAATACAAAATAAATTAAGAACAAAATCTTTCAGTATGATTCAAGAAAAGTAAATACAAAATAAATTAAGAACAAAATCTGTTAGTATGATTCAAGAAAAGTAAATACAAAATAAATTAAGAACAAAATCTTTCAGTATGATTCAAGAAAAGTAAATACAAAATAAATTAAGAACAAAATCTTTCTGTATGATTCAGGAAAAGTAAATACAAAATAAATTAAGAACAAAATCTTTCAGTATGATTCAAGAAAAGTAAATACAAAATAAATTAAGAAAAAAAATCTTTCAGTATGATTCAAGAAAAGTAAATACAAAATAAATTAAGAAAAAAAATCTTTCAGTATGATTCAAGAAAAGTAAATACAAAATAAATTAAGAACAAAATCTTTCAGTATGATTCAAGAAAAGTAAATACAAAATAAATTAAGAACAAAATCTTTCAGTATGATTCAGGAAAAGTAAATACAAAATAAATTAAGAACAAAATCTTTCAGTATGATTCAGGAAAAGTAAATACAAAATAAATTAAGAACAAAATCTTTCAGTATGATTCAAGAAAAGTAAATACAAAATAAATTAAGAACAAAATCTTTCAGTATGATTCAGGAAAAGTAAATACAAAAAAAAATTAAGAACAAAATCTTTCAGTATGATTCAAGAAAAGTAAATACAAAATAAATTAAGAACAAAATCTTTCAGTATGATTCAGGAAAAGTAAATACAAAATAAATTAAGAACAAAATCTTTCAGTATGATTCAGGAAAAGTAAATACAAAATAAATTAAGAACAAAATCTTTCAGTATGATTCAGGAAAAGTAAATACAAAATAAATTAAGAACAAAATCTTTCAGTATGATTCAGGAAACGTAAATACAAAATAAATTAAGAACAAAATCTTTCAGTATGATTCAGGAAAAGTAAATACAAAATAAATTAAGAACAAAATCTTTCAGTATGATTCAGGAAAAGTAAATACAAAATAAATTAAGAACAAAATCTTTCAGTATGATTCAAGAAAAGTAAATACAAAATAAATTAAGAACAAAATCTTTCAGTATGATTCAGGAAAAGTAAATACAAAATAAATTAAGAACAAAATCTTTCAGTATGATTCAGGAAAAGTAAATACAAAATAAATTAAGAACAAAATCTTTCAGTATGATTCAAGAAAAGTAAATACAAAATAAATTAAGAACAAAATCTTTCAGTATGATTCAGGAAAAGTAAATACAAAATAAATTAAGAACAAAATCTTTCAGTATGATTCAGGAAAAGTAAATACAAAATAAATTAAGAACAAAATCTTTCAGTATGATTCAGGAAAAGTAAATACAAAATAGATTAAGAACAAAATCTTTCAGTATGATTCAGGAAAAGTAAATACAAAATAAATTAAGAACAAAATCTTTCAGTATGATTCAGGAAAAGTAAATACAAAATAAATTAAGAACAAAATCTTTCAGTATGATTCAAGAAAAGTAAATACAAAATAAATTAAGAACAAAATCTTTCAGTATGATTCAGGAAAAGTAAATACAAAATAAATTAAGAACAACTCTTTCAGTATGATTCAAGAAAAGTAAATAAAAAATAAATTAAGAACAAAATCTTTCAGTATGATTCAAGAAAAGTAAATACAAAATAAATTAAGAACAAAATCTTTCAGTATGATTCAAGAAAAGTAAATACAAAATAAATTAAGAACAAAATCTTTCAGTATGATTCAGGAAAAGTAAATACAAAATAAATTAAGAACAAAATCTTTCAGTATGATTCAGGAAAAGTAAATACAAAATAAATTAAGAACAAAATCTTTCAGTATGATTCAAGAAAAGTAAATACAAAATAAATTAAGAACAAAATCTTTCAGTATGATTCAGGAAAAGTAAATACAAAATAAATAAAGAACAAATTCTTTCAGTATGATTCAGGAAAAGTAAATACAAAATAAATTAAGAACAAAATCTTTCAGTATGATTCAGGAAAAGTAAATACAAAATAAATTAAGAACAAAATCTTTCAGTATGATTCAGGAAAAGTAAATACGAAATAAATTAAGAACAAAATCTTTCAGTATGATTCAAGAAAAGTAAATACAAAATAAATTAAGAACAAAATCTTTCAGTATGATTCAAGAAAAGTAAATACAAAATAAATTAAGAACAAAATCTTTCAGTATGATACAAGAAAAGTAAATACAAAATAAATTAAGAACAAAATCTTTCAGTATGATTCAAGAAAAGTAAATACAAAATAAATTAAGAACAAAATCTTTCAGTATGATTCAAGAAAAGTAAATACAAAATAAATTAAGAACAAAATCTTTCAGTATGATTCAGGAAAAGTAAATACAAAATAAATTAAGAACAAAATCTTTCAGTATGATTCAGGAAAAGTAAATACAAAATAAATTAAGAACAAAATCTTTCAGTATGATTCAAGAAAAGTAAATACAAAATAAATTAAGAACAAAATCTTTCAGTATGATTCAAGAAAAGTAAATACAAAATAAATTAAGAACAAAATCTTTCAGTATGATTCAGGAAAAGTAAATACAAAATAAATTAAGAACAAAATCTTTCAGTATGATTCAAGAAAAGTAAATACAAAATAAATTAAGAACAAAATCTTTCAGTATGATTCAAGAAAAGTAAATACAAAATAAATTAAGAACAAAATCTTTCAGTATGATTCAGGCAAAGTAAATACAAAATAAATTAAGAACAAAATCTTTCAGTATGATTCAAGAAAAGTAAATACAAAATAAATTAAGAACAAAATCTTTCAGTATGATTCAAGAAAAGTAAATACAAAATAAATTAAGAAAAAAATCTTTCAGTATGATTCAAGAAAAGTAAATACAAAATAAATTAAGACCAAAATCTTTCAGTATGATTCAAGAAAAGTAAATACAAAATAAATTAAGAACAAAATCTTTCAGTATGATTCAGGAAAAGTAAATACAAAATAAATTAAGAACAAAATCTTTCAGTATGATACAGGAAAAGTAAATACAAAATAAATTAAGAACAAAATCTTTCAGTATGATTCAGGAAAAGTAAATACAAAATAAATTAAGAACAAAATCTTTCAGTATGATTCAAGAAAAGTAAATACAAAATAAATTAAGAACAAAATCTTTCAGTATGATTCAAGAAAAGTAAATACAAAATAAATTAAGAACAAAATCTTTCAGTATGATTCAAGAAAAGTAAATACAAAATAAATTAAGAACAAAATCTTTCAGTATGATTCAGGAAAAGTAAATACAAAATAAATTAAGAACAAAATCTTTCAGTATGATTAAGGAAAAGTAAATACAAAATAAATAAAGAACAAAATCTTTCAGTATGATTCAAGAAAAGTAAATACAAAATAAATTAAGAACAAAATCTTTCAGTATGATTCAGGAAAAGTAAATACAAAATAAATTAAGAACAAAATCTTTCAGTATGATTCAGGAAAAGTAAATACAAAATAAATTAAGAACAAAATCTTTCTGTATGATTCAGGAAAAGTAAATACAAACTAATTTAAGAAAAAAATCTTTCTGTATGATTCAAGAAAAGTAAATACAAAATAAATTAAGAACAAAATCTTTCAGTATGATTCAGGAAAAGTAAATACAAAATAAATTAAGAACAAAATCTTTCAGTATGATTCAGGAAAAGTAAATACAAAATAAATTAAGAACAAAATCTTTCAGTATGATTCAGGAAAAGTAAATACAAAATAAATTAAGAACAAAATCTTTCAGTATGATTCAAGAAAAGTAAATACAAAATAAATTAAGAACAAAATCTTTCAGTATGATTCAAGAAAAGTAAATACAAAATAAATTAAGAACAAAATCTTTCAGTATGATTCAGGAAAAGTAAATACAAAATAAATTAAGAACAAAATCTTTCAGTATGATTCAGGAAAAGTAAATACAAAATAAATTAAGAACAAAATCTTTCTGTATGATTCAGGAAAAGTAAATACAAACTAAATTAAGAAAAAAATCTTTCTGTATGATTCAAGAAAAGTAAATACAAAATAAATTAAGAACAAAATCTTTCAGTATGATTCAGGAAAAGTAAATACAAAATAAATTAAGAACAAAATCTTTCAGTATGATTCAAGAAAAGTAAATACAAAATAAATTAAGAACAAAATCTTTCAGTATGATTCAGGAAAAGTAAATACAAAATAAATTAAGAACAAAATCTTTCTGTATGATTCAGGAAAAGTAAATACAAAATAAATTAAGAACAAAATCTTTCAGTATGATTCAGGAAAAGTAAATACAAAATAAATTAAGAACAAAATCTTTCTGTATGATTCAGGAAAAGTAAATACAAAATAAATTAAGAACAAAATCTTTCAGTATGATTCAGGAAAAGTAAATACAAAATAAATTAAGAACAAAATCTTTCTGTATGATTCAGGAAAAGTAAATACAAAATAAATTAAGAACAAAATCTTTCAGTATGCTTCAGGAAAAGTAAATACAAAATAAATTAAGAACAAAATCTTTCTGTATGATTCAGGAAAAGTGAATACAAAATAAATTAAGAACAAAATCTTTCAGTATGATTCAGGAAAAGTAAATACAAAATAAATTAAGAACAAAATCTTTCTGTATGATTCAGGAAAAGTAAATACAAAATAAATTAAGAACAAAATCTTTCAGTATGATTCAGGAAAAGTAAATACAAAATAAATTAAGAACAAAATCTTTCTGTGTGATTCAGGAAAAGTAAATACAAAATAAATTAAGAACAAAATCTTTCAGTATGATTCAAGAAAAGTAAATACAAAATAAATTAGAACAAAATCTTTCAGTATGATTCAAGAAAAGTAAATACAAAATAAATTAAGAACAAAATCTTTCCGTATGATTCAAGGAAAGTAAATACAAAATGAATTAAGAACAAAATCTTTCAGTATGATTCAAGAAAAGTAAATACAAAGTAAATTAAGAACAAAATCTTTCAGTATGATTCAAGAAAAGTAAATACAAAATAAATTAAGAACAAAATCTTTCAGTATGATTCAGGAAAAGTAAATACAAAATAAATTAAGAACAAAATCTTTCAGTATGATTCAAGAAAAGTAAATACAAAATAAATTAACAACAAAATCTTTCAGTATGATTCAGGAAAAGTAAATACAAAATAAATTAAGAACAAAATCTTTCAGTATGATTCAAGAAAAGTAAATACAAAATAAATTAAGAACAAAATCTTTCAGTATGATTCAAGAAAAGTAAATACAAAATAAATTAAGAACAAAATCTTTCAGTATGATTCAAGAAAAGTAAATACAAAATAAATTCAGAACAAAATCTTTCAGTGTGATTCAGGAAAAGTAAATACAAAATAAATTAAGAACAAAATCTTTCAGTATGATTCAAGAAAAGTACAAACAAAATAAATTAAGAACAAAATCTTTCAGTATGATTCAGGAAAAGTAAATACAAAATAAATTAAGAACAAAATCTTTCAGTATGATTCAAGAAAAGTAAATACAAAATAAATTAAGAACAAAATCTTTCTGTATGATTCAGGAAAAGTAAATACAAAATAAATTAAGAACAAAATCTTTCAGTATGATTCAAGAAAAGTAAATACAAAATAAATTAAGAACAAAATCTTTCAGTATGATTCAAGAAAAGTAAATACAAAATAAATTAAGAACAAAATCTTTCTGTATGATTCAAGAAAAGTAAATACAAAATAAATTAAGAACAAAATCTTTCAGTATGATTCAGGAAAAGTAAATACAAAATAAATTAAGAACAAAATCTTTCAGTATGATTCAAGAAAAGTAAATACAAAATAAATTAAGAACAAAATCTTTCAGTATGATTCAGGAAAAGTAAATACAAAATAAATTAAGAACAAAATCTTTCAGTATGATTCAAGAAAAGTAAATACAAAATAAATTAAGAACAAAATCTTTCAGTATGATTCAAGAAAAGTAAATACAAAATAAATTAAGAACAAAATCTTTCAGTATGATTCAAGAAAAGTAAATACAAAATAAATTAAGAACAAAATCTTTCAGTATTATTCAGGAAAAGTAAATACAAAATAAATTAAGAACAAAATCTTTCAGTATGATTCAAGAAAAGTAATTACAAAATAAATTAAGAACAAAATCTTTCTGTATGATTCAAGAAAAGTAAATACAAAATAAATTAAGAACAAAATCTTTCAGTATGATTCAAGAAAAGTAAATACAAAATAAATTAAGAACAAAATCTTTCAGTATGATTCAGGAAAAGTAAATACAAAATAAATTAAGAACAAAATCTTTCAGTATGATTCAAGAAAAGTAAATACAAAATGAATTAAGAACAAAATCTTTCAGTATGATTCAAGAAAAGTAAATACAAAATAAATTAAGAACAAAATCTTTCAGTATGATTCAAGAAAAGTAAATACAAAATAAATTAAGAACAAAATCTTTCAGTATGATTCAAGAAAAGTAAATACAAAATAAATTAAGAACAAAATCTTTCAGTATGATTCAAGAAAAGTAAATACAAAATAAATTAAGAACAAAATCTTTCAGTATGATTCAAGAAAAGTAAATACAAAATAAATTAAGAACAAAATCTTTCAGTATGATTCAGGAAAAGTAAATACAAAATAAATTAAGAACAAAATCTTTCAGTGTGATTCAAGAAAAGTAAATACAAAATAAATTAAGAACAAAATCTTTCAGTATGATTCAAGAAAAGTAAATACAAAATAAATTAAGAACAAAATCTTTCAGTATGATTCAAGAAAAGTAAATACAAAATAAATTAAGAACAAAATCTTTCAGTATGATTCAGGAAAAGTAAATACAAAATAAATTAAGAACAAAATCTTTCAGTATGATTCAAGAAAAGTAAATACAAAATAAATTAAGAACAAAATCTTTCAGTATGATTCAAGAAAAGTAAATACAAAATAAATTAAGAACAAAATCTTTCAGTATGATTCAGGAAAAGAAAATACAAAATAAATTAAGAACAAAATCTTTCAGTATGATTCAGGAAAAGTAAATACAAAATAAATTAAGAACAAAATCTTTCAGTATGATTCAAGAAAAGTAAATACAAAATAAATTAAGAACAAAATCTTTCAGTATGATTCAGGAAAAGTAAATACAAAATAAATTAAGAACAAAATCTTTCAGTATGATTCAAGAAAAGTAAATACAAAATAAATTAAGAACAAAATCTTTCAGTATGATTAAGGAAAAGTAAATACAAAATAAATTAAGAACAAAAATCTTTCAGTATGATTCAGGAAAAGTAAATACAAAATAAATTAAGAACAAAATCTTTCAGTATGATTCAGAAAAAGTTAATACAAAATAAATTAAGAACAAAATCTTTCAGTATGATTCAGGAAAAGTAAATACAAAATAAATTAAGAACAAAATCTTTCAGTATGATTCAAGAAAAGTAAATACAAAATAAATTAAGAACAAAATCTTTCAGTATGATTCAAGAAAAGTAAATACAAAATAAATTAAGAACAAAATCTTTCAGTATGATTCAGGAAAAGTAAATACAAAATAAATTAAGAACAAAATCTTTCAGTATGATTCAGGAAAAGTAAATACAAAATAAATTAAGAACAAAATCTTTCAGTATGATTCAGGAAAAGTAAATACAAAATAAATTAAGAACAAAATCTTTCTGTATGATTCAGGAAAAGTAAATATAAAATAAATTAAGAACAAAATCTTTCAGTATGATTCAGGAAAAGTAAATACAAAATAAATTAAGAAAAAAAAATCTTTCAGTATGATTCAGGAAAAGTAAATACAAAATAAATTAAGAACAAAATCTTTCAGTATGATTCAAGAAAAGTAAATACAAAATAAATTAAGAACAAAATCTTTCAGTATGATTCAGGAAAAGTAAATACAAAAAAAATTAAGAAAAAAAATCATTCAGTATGATTCAAGAAAAGTAAATACAAAATAAATTAAGAAAAAAAATCTTTCAGTATGATTCAAGAAAAGTAAATACAAAATAAATTAAGAAAAAAAATCTTTCAGTATGATTCAAGAAAAGTAAATACAAAATAAATTAAGAAAAAAAATCTTTCAGTATGATTCAAGAAAAGTAAATACAAAATAAATTAAGAACAAAATCTTTCAGTATGATTCAAGAAAAGTAAATACAAAATAAATTAAGAACAAAATCTTTCTGTATGATTCAGGAAAAGTAAATACAAAATAAATTAAGAACAAAATCTTTCAGTATGATTCAAGAAAAGTAAATACAAAATAAATTAAGAAAAAAAATCTTTCAGTATGATTCAAGAAAAGTAAATACAAAATAAATTAAGAAAAAAAATCTTTCAGTATGATTCAAGAAAAGTAAATACAAAATAAATTAAGAACAAAATCTTTCAGTATGATTCAAGAAAAGTAAATACAAAATAAATTAAGAACAAAATCTTTCAGTATGATTCAGGAAAAGTAAATACAAAATAAATTAAGAACAAAATCTTTCAGTATGATTCAGGAAAAGTAAATACAAAATAAATTAAGAACAAAATCTTTCAGTATGATTCAAGAAAAGTAAATACAAAATAAATTAAGAACAAAATCTTTCAGTATGATTCAGGAAAAGTAAATACAAAAAAAAATTAAGAACAAAATCTTTCAGTATGATTCAAGAAAAGTAAATACAAAATAAATTAAGAACAAAATCTTTCAGTATGATTCAGGAAAAGTAAATACAAAATAAATTAAGAACAAAATCTTTCAGTATGATTCAGGAAAAGTAAATACAAAATAAATTAAGAACAAAATCTTTCAGTATGATTCAGGAAAAGTAAATACAAAATAAATTAAGAACAAAATCTTTCAGTATGATTCAGGAAACGTAAATACAAAATAAATTAAGAACAAAATCTTTCAGTATGATTCAGGAAAAGTAAATACAAAATAAATTAAGAAAAAAATCTTTCAGTATGATTAAGGAAAAGTAAATACAAAATAAATTAAGAACAAAATCTTTCAGTATGATTCAAGAAAAGTAAATACAAAATAAATTAAGAACAAAATCTTTCAGTATGATTCAGGAAAAGTAAATACAAAATAAATTAAGAACAAAATCTTTCAGTATGATTCAAGAAAAGTAAATACAAAATAAATTAAGAACAAAATCTTTCAGTATGATTCAAGAAAAGTAAATACAAAATAAATTAAGAACAAAATCTTTCAGTATGATTCAGGAAAAGTAAATACAAAATAAATTAAGAACAAAATCTTTCAGTATGATTCAGGAAAAGTAAATACAAAATAAATTAAGAACAAAATCTTTCAGTATGATTCAAGAAAAGTAAATACAAAATAAATTAAGAACAAAATCTTTCAGTATGATTCAGGAAAAGTAAATACAAAATAAATTAAGAACAAAATCTTTCAGTATGATTCAGGAAAAGTAAATACAAAATAAATTAAGAACAAAATCTTTCAGTATGATTCAGGAAAAGTAAATACAAAATAAATTAAGAACAAAATCTTTCAGTATGATTCAGGAAAAGTAAATACAAAATAAATTAAGAACAAAATCTTTCAGTATGATTCAGGAAAAGTAAATACAAAATAAATTAAGAACAAAATCTTTCAGTATGATTCAAGAAAAGTAAATACAAAATAAATTAAGAAAAAAATCTTTCAGTATGATTCAAGAAAAGTCAATACAAAATAAATTAAGAACAAAATCTTTCAGTATGATTCAGGAAAAGTAAATACAAAATAAATTAAGAACAAAATCTTTCAGTATGATTCAAGAAAAGTAAATACAAAATAAATTAAGAACAAAATCTTTCAGTATGATTCAAGAAAAGTAAATACAAAATAAATTAAGAACAAAATCTTTCAGTATGATTCAGGAAAAGTAAATACAAAATAAATTAAGAACAAAATTTTTCAGTATGATTCAGGAAAAGTAAATACAAAATAAATTAAGAACAAAATCTTTCAGTATGATTCAGGAAAAGTAAATACAAAATAAATTAAGAACAAAATCTTTCAGTGTGATTCAAGAAAAGTAAATACAAAATAAATTAAGAACAAAATCTTTCAGTATGATTCAGGAAAAGTAAATACAAAATAAATTAAGAACAAAATCTTTCAGTATGATTCAGGAAAAGTAAATACAAAATAAATTAAGAACAAAATCTTTCAGTATGATTCAGGAAAAGTAAATACAAAATAAATTAAGAACAAAATCTTTCAGTATGATTCAGGAAAAGTAAATACAAAATAAATTAAGAACAAAATCTTTCAGTATGATTCAGGAAAAGTAAATACAAAATAAATTAAGAACAAAATCTTTCAGTATGATTCAAGAAAAGTAAATACAAAATAAATTAAGAAAAAAATCTTTCAGTATGATTCAAGAAAAGTCAATACAAAATAAATTAAGAACAAAATCTTTCAGTATGATTCAGGAAAAGTAAATACAAAATAAATTAAGAACAAAATCTTTCAGTATGATTCAAGAAAAGTAAATACAAAATAAATTTAGAACAAAATCTTTCAGTATGATTCAGGAAAAGTAAATACAAAATAAATTAAGAACAAAATCTTTCAGTATGATTCAAGAAAAGTAAATACAAAATAAATTAAGAACAAAATCTTTCAGTATGATTCAGGAAAAGTAAATACAAAATAAATTAAGAACAAAATCTTTCTGTATGATTCAAGAAAAGTAAATACAAAATAAATTAAGAACAAAATCTTTCTGTATGATTCAGGAAAAGTAAATACAAAATAAATTAAGAACAAAATCTTTCTGTATGATTCAAGAAAAGTAAATACAAAATAAATTAAGAACAACATCTTTCAGTATGTTTCAGGTATAGTAAATACAAAATAAATTAAGAACAAAATCTTTCAGTATGATTCAAGAAAAGTAAATACAAAATAAATTAAGAACATCATCTTTCAGTATGATTCAGGAAAAGTAAATACAAAATAAATTAAGAACAAAATCTTTCAGTATGATTCAGGAAAAGTAAATACAAAATAAATTAAGAACAAAATCTTTCAGTATGATTCAAGAAAAGTAAATACAAAATAAATTAAGAACAAAATCTCTCAGTATGATTCAGGAAAAGTAAATACAAAATAAATTAAGAACAAAATCTTTCAGTATGATTCAAGAAAAGTAAATACAAAATAAATTAAGAACAAAATCTTTCAGTATGATTCAAGAAAAGTAAATACAAAATAAATTAAGAACAAAATCTTTCAGTATGATTCAAGAAAAGTAAATACAAAATAAATTAAGAACAAAATCTTTCAGTATGATTCAGGAAAAGTAAATACAAAATAAATTAAGAACAAAATCTTTCAGTATGATTCAGGAAAAGTAAATACAAAATAAATTAAGAACAAAATCTTTCAGTATGATTCAAGAAAAGTAAATACAAAATAAATTAAGAACAAAATCTTTCAGTATGATTCAGGAAAAGTAAATACAAAATAAATAAAGAACAAATTCTTTCAGTATGATTCAGGAAAAGTAAATACAAAATAAATTAAGAACAAAATCTTTCAGTATGATTCAGGAAAAGTAAATACAAAATAAATTAAGAACAAAATCTTTCAGTATGATTCAGGAAAAGTAAATACAAAATAAATTAAGAACAAAATCTTTCAGTATGATTCAAGAAAAGTAAATACAAAATAAATTAAGAACAAAATCTTTCAGTATGATTCAAGAAAAGTCAATACAAAATAAATTAAGAACAAAATCTTTCAGTATGATTCAGGAAAAGTAAATACAAAATAAATTAAGAACAAAATCTTTCAGTATGATTCAAGAAAAGTAAATACAAAATAAATTAAGAACAAAATCTTTCAGTATGATTCAAGAAAAGTAAATACAAAATAAATTAAGAACAAAATCTTTCAGTATGATTCAAGAAAAGTAAATACAAAATAAATTAAGAACAAAATCTTTCAGTATGATTCAAGAAAAGTAAATACAAAATAAATTAAGAACAAAATCTTTCAGTATGATTCAGGAAAAGTAAATACAAAATAAATTAAGAACAAAATCTTTCAGTATGATTCAGGAAAAGTAAATACAAAATAAATTAAGAACAAAATCTTTCAGTATGATTCAAGAAAAGTAAATACAAAATAAATTAAGAACAAAATCTTTCAGTATGATTCAAGAAAAGTAAATACAAAATAAATTAAGAACAAAATCTTTCAGTATGATTCAGGAAAAGTAAATACAAAATAAATTAAGAACAAAATCTTTCAGTATGATTCAAGAAAAGTAAATACAAAATAAATTAAGTACAAAATCTTTCAGTATGATTCAAGAAAAGTAAATACAAAATAAATTAAGAACAAAACCTTTCAGTATGATTCAGGAAAAGTAAATACAAAATAAATTAAAAACAAAATCTTTCAGTATGATTCAGGAAAAGTAAATACAAAATAAATTAAGAACAAAATCTTTCAGTATGATTCAGGAAAAGTAAATACAAAATAAATTAAGAACAAAATCTTTCTGTATGATTCAGGAAAAGTAAATACAAAATAAATTAAGAACAAAATCTTTCAGTATGATTCAGGAAAAGTAAATACAAAATAAATAAAGAAAAAAAAATCTTTCAGTATGATTCAGGAAAAGTAAATACAAAATAAATTAAGAACAAAATCTTTCAGTATGATTCAAGAAAAGTAAATACAAAATAAATTAAGAACAAAATCTTTCAGTATGATTCAGGAAAAGTAAATACAAAAAAAATTAAGAAAAAAAATCATTCAGTATGATTCAAGAAAAGTAAATACAAAATAAATTAAGAAAAAAAATCTTTCAGTATGATTCAAGAAAAGTAAATACAAAATAAATTAAGAAAAAAAATCTTTCAGTATGATTCAAGAAAAGTAAATACAAAATAAATTAAGAAAAAAAATCTTTCAGTATGATTCAAGAAAAGTAAATACAAAATAAATTAAGAACAAAATCTTTCAGTATGATTCAAGAAAAGTAAATACAAAATAAATTAAGAACAAAATCTTTCTGTATGATTCAGGAAAAGTAAATACAAAATAAATTAAGAACAAAATCTTTCAGTATGATTCAAGAAAAGTAAATACAAAATAAATTAAGAAAAAAAATCTTTCAGTATGATTCAAGAAAAGTAAATACAAAATAAATTAAGAAAAAAAATCTTTCAGTATGATTCAAGAAAAGTAAATACAAAATAAATTAAGAACAAAATCTTTCAGTATGATTCAGGAAAAGTAAATACAAAATAAATTAAGAACAAAATCTTTCAGTATGATTCAGGAAAAGTAAATACAAAATAAATTAAGAACAAAATCTTTCAGTATGATTCAGGAAACGTAAATACAAAATAAATTAAGAACAAAATCTTTCAGTATGATTCAGGAAAAGTAAATACAAAATAAATTAAGAAAAAAATCTTTCAGTATGATTAAGGAAAAGTAAATACAAAATAAATTAAGAACAAAATCTTTCAGTATGATTCAAGAAAAGTAAATACAAAATAAATTAAGAACAAAATCTTTCAGTATGATTCAGGAAAAGTAAATACAAAATAAATTAAGAACAAAATCTTTCAGTATGATTCAAGAAAAGTAAATACAAAATAAATTAAGAACAAAATCTTTCAGTATGATTCAAGAAAAGTAAATACAAAATAAATTAAGAACAAAATCTTTCAGTATGATTCAGGAAAAGTAAATACAAAATAAATTAAGAACAAAATCTTTCAGTATGATTCAGGAAAAGTAAATACAAAATAAATTAAGAACAAAATCTTTCAGTATGATTCAGGAAAAGTAAATACAAAATAAATTAAGAACAAAATCTTTCAGTATGATTCAGGAAAAGTAAATACAAAATAAATTAAGAACAAAATCTTTCAGTATGATTCAGGAAAAGTAAATACAAAATAAATTAAGAACAAAATCTTTCAGTATGATTCAGGAAAAGTAAATACAAAATAAATTAAGAACAAAATCTTTCAGTATGATTCAGGAAAAGTAAATACAAAATAAATTAAGAACAAAATCTTTCAGTATGATTCAAGAAAAGTAAATACAAAATAAATTAAGAACAAAATCTTTCAGTATGATTCAGGAAAAGTAAATACAAAATAAATTAAGAACAAAATCTTTCAGTATGATTCAGGAAAAGTAAATACAAAATAAATTAAGAACAAAATCTTTCAGTATGATTCAAGAAAAGTAAATACAAAATAAATTAAGAACAAAATCTTTCAGTATGATTCAGGAAAAGTAAATACAAAATAAATTAAGAACAAAATCTTTCAGTATGATTCAGGAAAAGTAAATACAAAATAAATTAAGAACAAAATCTTTCAGTATGATTCAGGAAAAGTAAATACAAAATAAATTAAGAACAAAATCTTTCAGTATGATTCAGGAAAAGTAAATACAAAATAAATTAAGAACAAAATCTTTCAGTATGATTCAGGAAAAGTAAATACAAAATAAATTAAGAACAAAATCTTTCAGTATGATTCAAGAAAAGTAAATACAAAATAAATTAAGAACAAAATCTTTCAGTATGATTCAAGAAAAGTCAATACAAAATAAATTAAGAACAAAATCTTTCAGTATGATTCAGGAAAAGTAAATACAAAATAAATTAAGAACAAAATCTTTCAGTATGATTCAAGAAAAGTAAATACAAAATAAATTAAGAACAAAATCTTTCAGTATGATTCAAGAAAAGTAAATACAAAATAAATTAAGAACAAAATCTTTCAGTATGATTCAGGAAAAGTAAATACAAAATAAATTAAGAACAAAATCTTTCAGTATGATTCAGGAAAAGTAAATACAAAATAAATTAAGAACAAAATCTTTCAGTATGATTCAAGAAAAGTAAATACAAAATAAATTAAGAACAAAATCTTTCAGTATGATTCAAGAAAAGTAAATACAAAATAAATTAAGAACAAAATCTTTCAGTATGATTCAGGAAAAGTAAATACAAAATAAATTAAGAACAAAATCTTTCAGTATGATTCAAGAAAAGTAAATACAAAATAAATTAAGTACAAAATCTTTCAGTATGATTCAAGAAAAGTAAATACAAAATAAATTAAGAACAAAACCTTTCAGTATGATTCAGGAAAAGTAAATACAAAATAAATTAAGAACAAAATCTTTCAGTATGATTCAGGAAAAGTAAATACAAAATAAATTAAGAACAAAATCTTTCAGTATGATTCAGGAAAAGTAAATACAAAATAAATTAAGAACAAAATCTTTCTGTATGATTCAGGAAAAGTAAATACAAAATAAATTAAGAACAAAATCTTTCAGTATGATTCAGGAAAAGTAAATACAAAATAAATTAAGAAAAAAAAATCTTTCAGTATGATTCAGGAAAAGTAAATACAAAATAAATTAAGAACAAAATCTTTCAGTATGATTCAAGAAAAGTAAATACAAAATAAATTAAGAACAAAATCTTTCAGTATGATTCAGGAAAAGTAAATACAAAAAAAATTAAGAAAAAAAATCATTCAGTATGATTCAAGAAAAGTAAATACAAAATAAATTAAGAAAAAAAATCTTTCAGTATGATTCAAGAAAAGTAAATACAAAATAAATTAAGAAAAAAAATCTTTCAGTATGATTCAAGAAAAGTAAATACAAAATAAATTAAGAAAAAAAATCTTTCAGTATGATTCAAGAAAAGTAAATACAAAATAAATTAAGAACAAAATCTTTCAGTATGATTCAAGAAAAGTAAATACAAAATAAATTAAGAACAAAATCTTTCTGTATGATTCAGGAAAAGTAAATACAAAATAAATTAAGAACAAAATCTTTCAGTATGATTCAAGAAAAGTAAATACAAAATAAATTAAGAAAAAAAATCTTTCAGTATGATTCAAGAAAAGTAAATACAAAATAAATTAAGAAAAAAAATCTTTCAGTATGATTCAAGAAAAGTAAATACAAAATAAATTAAGAACAAAATCTTTCAGTATGATTCAGGAAAAGTAAATACAAAATAAATTAAGAACAAAATCTTTCAGTATGATTCAGGAAAAGTAAATACAAAATAAATTAAGAACAAAATCTTTCAGTATGATTCAGGAAACGTAAATACAAAATAAATTAAGAACAAAATCTTTCAGTATGATTCAGGAAAAGTAAATACAAAATAAATTAAGAAAAAAATCTTTCAGTATGATTAAGGAAAAGTAAATACAAAATAAATTAAGAACAAAATCTTTCAGTATGATTCAAGAAAAGTAAATACAAAATAAATTAAGAACAAAATCTTTCAGTATGATTCAGGAAAAGTAAATACAAAATAAATTAAGAACAAAATCTTTCAGTATGATTCAAGAAAAGTAAATACAAAATAAATTAAGAACAAAATCTTTCAGTATGATTCAAGAAAAGTAAATACAAAATAAATTAAGAACAAAATCTTTCAGTATGATTCAGGAAAAGTACATACAAAATAAATTAAGAACAAAATCTTTCAGTATGATTCAGGAAAAGTAAATACAAAATAAATTAAGAACAAAATCTTTCAGTATGATTCAGGAAAAGTAAATACAAAATAAATTAAGAACAAAATCTTTCAGTATGATTCAGGAAAAGTAAATACAAAATAAATTAAGAACAAAATCTTTCAGTATGATTCAGGAAAAGTAAATACAAAATAAATTAAGAACAAAATCTTTCAGTATGATTCAGGAAAAGTAAATACAAAATAAATTAAGAACAAAATCTTTCAGTATGATTCAGGAAAAGTAAATACAAAATAAATTAAGAACAAAATCTTTCAGTATGATTCAAGAAAAGTAAATACAAAATAAATTAAGAACAAAATCTTTCAGTATGATTCAGGAAAAGTAAATACAAAATAAATTAAGAACAAAATCTTTCAGTATGATTCAGGAAAAGTAAATACAAAATAAATTAAGAACAAAATCTTTCAGTATGATTCAAGAAAAGTAAATACAAAATAAATTAAGAACAAAATCTTTCAGTATGATTCAGGAAAAGTAAATACAAAATAAATTAAGAACAAAATCTTTCAGTATGATTCAGGAAAAGTAAATACAAAATAAATTAAGAACAAAATCTTTCAGTATGATTCAGGAAAAGTAAATACAAAATAAATTAAGAACAAAATCTTTCAGTATGATTCAGGAAAAGTAAATACAAAATAAATTAAGAACAAAATCTTTCAGTATGATTCAGGAAAAGTAAATACAAAATAAATTAAGAACAAAATCTTTCAGTATGATTCAAGAAAAGTAAATACAAAATAAATTAAGAACAAAATCTTTCAGTATGATTCAAGAAAAGTCAATACAAAATAAATTAAGAACAAAATCTTTCAGTATGATTCAGGAAAAGTAAATACAAAATAAATTAAGAACAAAATCTTTCAGTATGATTCAAGAAAAGTAAATACAAAATAAATTAAGAACAAAATCTTTCAGTATGATTCAAGAAAAGTAAATACAAAATAAATTAAGAACAAAATCTTTCAGTATGATTCAGGAAAAGTAAATACAAAATAAATTAAGAACAAAATCTTTCAGTATGATTCAGGAAAAGTAAATACAAAATAAATTAAGAACAAAATCTTTCAGTATGATTCAGGAAAAGTAAATACAAAATAGATTAAGAACAAAATCTTTCAGTATGATTCAGGAAAAGTAAATACAAAATAAATTAAGAACAAAATCTTTCAGTATGATTCAGGAAAAGTAAATACAAAATAAATTAAGAACAAAATCTTTCAGTATGATTCAAGAAAAGTAAATACAAAATAAATTAAGAACAAAATCTCTCAGTATGATTCAGGAAAAGTAAATACAAAATAAATTAAGAACAAAATCTTTCAGTATGATTCAAGAAAAGTAAATAAAAAATAAATTAAAGAACAAAATCTTTCAGTATGATTCAAGAAAAGTAAATACAAAATAAATTAAGAACAAAATCTTTCAGTATGATTCAAGAAAAGTAAATACAAAATAAATTAAGAACAAAATCTTTCAGTATGATTCAGGAAAAGTAAATACAAAATAAATTAAGAACAAAATCTTTCAGTATGATTCAGGAAAAGTAAATACAAAATAAATTAAGAACAAAATCTTTCAGTATGATTCAAGAAAAGTAAATACAAAATAAATTAAGAACAAAATCTTTCAGTATGATTCAGGAAAAGTAAATACAAAATAAATAAAGAACAAATTCTTTCAGTATGATTCAGGAAAAGTAAATACAAAATAAATTAAGAACAAAATCTTTCAGTATGATTCAGGAAAAGTAAATACAAAATAAATTAAGAACAAAATCTTTCAGTATGATTCAGGAAAAGTAAATACAAAATAAATTAAGAACAAAATCTTTCAGTATGATTCAAGAAAAGTAAATACAAAATAAATTAAGAACAAAATCTTTCAGTATGATTCAAGAAAAGTAAATACAAAATAAATTAAGAACAAAATCTTTCAGTATGATTCAAGAAAAGTAAATACAAAATAAATTAAGAACAAAATCTTTCAGTATGATTCAAGAAAAGTAAATACAAAATAAATTAAGAACAAAATCTTTCAGTATGATTCAAGAAAAGTAAATACAAAATAAATTAAGAACAAAATCTTTCAGTATGATTCAGGAAAAGTAAATACAAAATAAATTAAGAACAAAATCTTTCAGTATGATTCAGGAAAAGTAAATACAAAATAAATTAAGAACAAAATCTTTCAGTATGATTCAAGAAAAGTAAATACAAAATAAATTAAGAACCAAATCTTTCAGTATGATTCAAGAAAAGTAAATACAAAATAAATTAAGAACAAAATCTTTCAGTATGATTCAGGAAAAGTAAATACAAAATAAATTAAGAACAAAATCTTTCAGTATGATTCAAGAAAAGTAAATACAAAATAAATTAAGAACAAAATCTTTCAGTATGATTCAAGAAAAGTAAATACAAAATAAATTAAGAACAAAATCTTTCAGTATGATTCAGGAAAAGTAAATACAAAATAAATTAAGAACAAAATCTTTCAGTATGATTCAAGAAAAGTAAATACAAAATAAATTAAGAACAAAATCTTTCAGTATGATTCAGGAAAAGTAAATACAAAATAAATTAAGAACAAAATCTTTCTGTATGATTCAGGAAAAGTAAATACAAAATAAATTAAGAACAAAATCTTTCAGTATGATTCAGCAAAAGTAAATACAAAATAAATTAAGATCAAAATCTTTCAGTATGATTCAGCAAAAGTAAATACAAAATAAATTAAGAACAAAATCTTTCAGTATGATTCAAGAAAAGTAAATACAAAATAAATTAAGAACAAAATCTTTCAGTATGATTCAGGAAAAGTAAATACAAAATAAATTAAGAACAAAATCTTTCAGTATGATTCAGCAAAAGTAAATACAAAATAAATTAAGAACAAAATCTTTCTGTATGATTCAAGAAAAGTAAATACAAAATAAATTAAGAACAAAATCTTTCAGTATGATTCAGCAAAAGTAAATACAAAATAAATTAAGAACAAAATCTTTCAGTATGATTACGCAAAAGTAAATACAAAATAAATTAAGAACAAAATCTTTCAGTATGATTCAGCAAAAGTAAATACAAAATAAATTAAGAACAAAATCTTTCAGTATGATTCAGCAAAAGTAAATACAAAATAAATTAAGAACAAAATCTTTCAGTATGATTCAAGAAAAGTAAATACAAAATAAATTAAGAACAAAATCTTTCAGTATGATTCAGGAAAAGTAAATACAAAATAAATTAAGAACAAAATCTTTCAGTATGATTCAGGAAAAGTAAATACAAAATAAATTAAGAACAAAATCTTTCAGTATGATTCAAGAAAAGTAAATACAAAATAAATTAAGAACAAAATCTTTCAGTATGATTCAAGAAAAGTAAATACAAAATAAATTAAGAACAAAATCTTTCAGTATGATTCAGGAAAAGTAAATACAAAATAAATTAAGAACAAAATCTTTCAGTATGATTCAGGAAAAGTAAATACAAAATAAATTAAGAACAAAATCTTTCAGTATGATTCAAGAAAAGTAAATACAAAATAAATTTAGAACAAAATCTTTCAGTATGATTCAGGAAAAGTAAATACAAAATAAATTAAGAACAAAATCTTTCAGTATGATTCAAGAAAAGTAAATACAAAATAAATTAAGAACAAAATCTTTCAGTATGATTCAGGAAAAGTAAATACAAAATAAATTAAGAACAAAATCTTTCTGTATGATTCAAGAAAAGTAAATACAAAATAAATTAAGAACAAAATCTTTCTGTATGATTCAGGAAAAGTAAATACAAAATAAATTAAGAACAAAATCTTTCTGTATGATTCAAGAAAAGTAAATACAAAATAAATTAAGAACAACATCTTTCAGTATGTTTCAGGTATAGTAAATACAAAATAAATTAAGAACAAAATCTTTCAGTATGATTCAAGAAAAGTAAATACAAAATAAATTAAGAACATCATCTTTCAGTATGATTCAGGAAAAGTAAATACAAAATAAATTAAGAACAAAATCTTTCAGTATGATTCAAGAAAAGTAAATACAAAATAAATTAAGAACAAAATCTTTCAGTATGATTCAGGAAAAGTAAATACAAAATAAATTAAGAAAAAAATCTTTCAGTATGATTCAGGAAAAGTAAATACAAAATAAATTAAGAACAAAATCTTTCAGTATGATTCAAGAAAAGTAAATACAAAATAAATTAAGAACAAAATCTTTCAGTATGATTCAGGAAAAGTAAATACAAAATAAATTAAGAACAAACTCTTTCAGTATGATTCAAGAAAAGTAAATACAAAATAAATTAAGAACAAAATCTTTCAGTATGATTCAGGAAAAGAAAATACAAAATAAATTAAGAACAAAATCTTTCAGTATGATTCAAGAAAAGTAAATACAAAATAAATTAAGAACAAAATCTTTCAGTATGATTCAAGAAAAGTAAATACAAAATAAATTAAGAACAAAATCTTTCAGTATGATTCAAGAAAAGTAAATACAAAATAAATTAAGAACAAAATCTTTCAGTATGATTCAAGAAAAGTAAATACAAAATAAATTAAGAAAAAAATCTTTCAGTATGATTCAAGAAAAGTAAATACAAAATAAATTAAGAACAAAATCTTTCAGTATGATTCAAGAAAAGTAAATACAAAATAAATTAAGAACAAAATCTTTCAGTATGATTCAGGAAAAGTAAATACAAAATAAATTAAGAACAAAATCTTTCAGTATGATTCAAGAAAAGTAAATACAAAATAAATTAAGAACAAAATCTTTCAGTATGATTCAAGAAAAGTAAATACAAAATAAATTAAGAACAAAATCTTTCAGTATTATTCAGGAAAAGTAAATACAAAATAAATTAAGAACAAAATCTTTCAGTATGATTCAAGAAAAGTAAATACAAAATAAATTAAGAACAAAATCTTTCAGTATGATTCAAGAAAAGTAAATACAAAATAAATTAAGAACAAAATCTTTCAGTATGATTCAAGAAAAGTAAATACAAAATAAATTAAGAACAAAATCTTTCAGTATGATTCAAGAAAAGTAAATACAAAATAAATTAAGAAAAAAATCTTTCAGTATGATTCAAGAAAAGTAAATACAAAATAAATTAAGAACAAAATCTTTCAGTATGATTCAGGAAAAGTAAATACAAAATAAATTAAGAACAAAATCTTTCAGTATGATTCAAGAAAAGTAAATACAAAATAAATTAAGAACAAAATCTTTCAGTATGATTCAAGAAAAGTAAATACAAAATAAATTAAGAACCATATCTTTCAGTATGATTCAGGAAAAGTAAATACAAAATAAATTAAGAAAAAAATCTTTCAGTATGATTCAGGAAAAGTAAATACAAAATAAATTAAGAACAAAATCTTTCAGTATGATTCAGGAAAAGTAAATACAAAATAAATTAAGAAAAAAATCTTTCAGTATGATTCAGGAAAAGTAAATACAAAATAAATTAAGAACAAAATCTTTCAGTATGATTCAGGAAAAGTAAATACAAAATAAATTAAGAACAAAATCTTTCAGTATGATTCAGGAAAAGTAAATACAAAATAAATTAAGAACAAAATCTTTCAGTATGATTCAAGAAAAGTAAATACAAAATAAATTAAGAACCATATCTTTCAGTATGATTCAAGAAAAGTAAATACAAAATAAATTAAGAACAAAATCTTTCAGTATGATTCAGGAAAAGTAAATAAAAAATAAATTAAGAACAAAATCTTTCAGTATGATTCAGGAAAAGTAAATACAAAATAAATTAAGAACAAAATCTTTCAGTATGATTCAAGAAAAGTAAATACAAAATAAATTAAGAACAAAATCTTTCAGTATGATTCAAGAAAAGTAAATACAAAATAAATTAAGAACAAAATCTTTCAGTATGATTCAGGAAAAGTAAATACAAAATAAATTAAGAACAAAATCTTTCAGTATGATTCAAGAAAAGTAAATACAAAATAAATTAAGAACCATATCTTTCAGTATGATTCAGGAAAAGTAAATACAAAATAAATTATGAAAAAAATCTTTCAGTATGATTCAGGAAAAGTAAATACAAAATAAATTAAGAACAAAATCTTTCAGTATGATTCAAGAAAAGTAAATACAAAATAAATTAAGAACAAAATCTTTCAGTATGATTCAGGAAAAGTAAATACAAAATAAATTAAGAACAAAATCTTTCAGTATGATTCAAGAAAAGTAAATACAAAATAAATTAAGAACAAAATCTTTCAGTATGATTCAGGAAAAATAAATACAAAATAAATTAAGAACAAAATCTTTCAGTATGATTCAAGAAAAGTAAATACAAAATAAATTAAGAACAAAATCTTTCAGTATGATTCAGGAAAAGTAAATACAAAATAAATTAAGAGAAAAATCTTTAAGTATGATTCAAGAAAAGTAAATACAAAATAAATTAAGAACAAAATCTTTCAGTATGATTCAGGAAAAATAAATACAAAATAAATTAAGAACAAAATCTTTCAGTATGATTCAGGAAAAGTACATACAAAATAAATTAAGAACAAAATCTTTCAGTATGATTCAAGAAAAGTAAATACAAAATAAATTAAGAACAAAATCTTTCAGTATGATTCAAGAAAAGTAAATACAAAATAAATTAAGAACAAAATCTTTCAGTATGATTCAAGAAAAGTAAATACAAAATAAATTAAGAACAAAATCTTTCAGTATGATTCAAGAAAAGTAAATACAAAATAAATTAAGAACAAAATCTTTCAGTATGATTCAGGAAAAGTAAATACAAAATAAATTAAGAACAAAATCTTTCTGTATTATTCAAGAAAAGTAAATACAAAATAAATTAAGAACAAAATCTTTCAGTATGATTCAAGAAAAGTAAATACAAAATAAATTAAGAACAAAATCTTTCAGTATGATTCAAGAAAAGTAAATACAAAATAAATTAAGAACAAAATCTTTCTGTAGGATTCAAGAAAAGTAAATACAAAATAAATTAAGAACAAAATCTTTCAGTATGATTCAGGAAAAGTAAATACAAAATAAATTAAGAACAAAATCTTTCTGTATGATTCAAGAAAAGTAAATACAAAATAAATTAAGAACAAAATCTTTCAGTATGATTCAGGAAAAGTAAATACAAAATAAATTAAGAAACAAATCTTTCTGTATGATTCAGGAAAAGTAAATACAAAATAAATTAAGAACAAAATCTTTCTGTATGATTCAAGAAAAGTAAATACAAAATAAATTAAGAACAAAATCTTTCTGTATGATTCAGGAAAAGTAAATACAAAATAAATTAAGAACAAAATCTTTCTGTATGATTCAAGAAAAGTAAATACAAAATAAATTAAGAACAAAATCTTTCAGTATGATGCAGGAAAAGTAAATACAAAATAAATTAAGAACAAAATCTTTCTGTATGATTCAAGAAAAGTAAATACAAAATAAATTAAGAACAAAATCTTTCTGTATGATTCAGGAAAAGTAAATACAAAATAAATTAAGAAAAAAAATCTTTCAGTATGATTCAGGAAAAGTAAATACAAAATAAATTAAGAACAAAATCTTTCAGTATGATTCAGGAAAAGTAAATACAAAATAAATTAAGAACAAAATCTTTCAGTATGATTCAAGAAAAGTAAATACAAAATAAATTAAGAACAAAATCTTTCAGTATGATTCAAGAAAAGTAAATACAAAATAAATTAAGAAAAAAAATCTTTCTGTATGATTCAAGAAAAGTAAATACAAAATAAATTAAGAACAAAATCTTTCTGTATGATTCAGGAAAAGTAAATACAAAATAAATTAAGAACAAAATCTTTCAGTATGATTCAGGAAAAGTAAATACAAAATAAATTAAGAACAAAATCTTTCAGTATAATTCAAGAAAAGTAAATACAAAATAAATTAAGAACAAAATCTTTCTGTATGATTCAAGAAAAGTAAATACAAAATAAATTAAGAAAAAAAATCTTTCAGTATGATTCAGGAAAAGTAAATACAAAATAAATTAAGAACAAAATCTTTCAGTATGATTCAGGAAAAGTAAATACAAAATAAATTAAGAACAAAATCTTTCAGTATGATTCAAGAAAAGTAAATACAAAATAAATTAAGAACAAAATCTTTCAGTATGATTCAGGAAAAGTAAATACAAAATAAATTAAGAACAAAATCTTTCAGTATGATTCAAGAAAAGTAAATACAAAATAAATTAAGAACAAAATCTTTCAGTATGATTCAAGAAAAGTAAATACAAAATAAATTAAGAACAAAATCTTTCAGTATGATTCAAGAAAAGTAAATACAAAATAAATTAAGAACAAAATCTGTTAGTATGATTCAAGAAAAGTAAATACAAAATAAATTAAGAACAAAATCTTTCAGTATGATTCAAGAAAAGTAAATACAAAATAAATTAAGAACAAAATCTTTCAGTATGATTCAAGAAAAGTAAATACAAAATAAATTAAGAACAAAATCTTTCAGTATGATTCAAGAAAAGTAAATACAAAATAAATTAAGAACAAAATCTTTCAGTATGATTCAAGAAAAGTAAATACAAAATAAATTAAGAACAAAATCTTTCAGTATGATTCAAGAAAAGTAAATACAAAATAAATTAAGAACAAAATCTTTCAGTATGATTCAAGAAAAGTAAATACAAAATAAATTAAGAACAAAATCTTTCAGTATGATTCAAGAAAAGTAAATACAAAATAAGTTAAGAACAAAATCTTTCAGTATGATTCAGGAAAAGTAAATACAAAATAAATTAAGAACAAAATCTTTCAGTATGATTCAAGAAAAGTAAATACAAAATAAATTAAGAACAAAATCTTTCAGTATGATTCAAGAAAAGTAAATACAAAATAAATTAAGAACAAAATCTTTCAGTATGATTCAGGAAAAGTAAATACAAAATAAATTAAGAACAAAATCTTTCAGTATGATTCAAGAAAAGTAAATACAAAATAAATTAAGAAAAAAATCTTTCAGTATGATTCAGGAAAAGTAAATACAAAATAAATTAAGAACAAAATCTTTCAGTATGATTCAAGAAAAGTAAATACAAAATAAATTAAGAACAAAATCTTTCAGTATGATTCAGGAAAAGTAAATACAAAATAAATTAAGAACAAAATCTTTCAGTATGATTCAAGAAAAGTAAATACAAAATAAATTAAGAACAAAATCTTTCAGTATGATTCAGGAAAAGTAAATACAAAATAAATTAAGAACAAAATCTTTCAGTATGATTCAGGAAAAGTAAATACAAAATAAATTAAGAACAAAATCTTTCAGTATGATTCAAGAAAAGTAAATACAAAATAAATTAAGAACAAAATCTTTCAGTATGATTCAGGAAAAGTAAATACAAAATAAATTAAGAACAAAATCTTTCAGTATGATTCAAGAAAAGTAAATACAAAATAAATTAAGAACAAAATCTTTCAGTATGATTCAAGAAAAGTAAATACAAAATAAATTAAGAACAAAATCTTTCAGTATGATTCAAGAAAAGTAAATACAAAATAAATTAAGAACAAAATCTTTCAGTATGATTCAGGAAAAGTAAATACAAAATAAATTAAGAACAAAATCTTTCAGTATGATTCAGGAAAAGTAAATACAAAATAAATTAAGAACAAAATCTTTCAGTATGATTCAAGAAAAGTAAATACAAAATAAATTAAGAAAAAAAATCTTTCAGTATGATTCAAGAAAAGTAAATACAAAATAAATTAAGAACAAAATCTTTCTGTATGATTCAAGAAAAGTAAATACAAAATAAATTAAGAACAAAATCTTTCAGTATGATTCAGGAAAAGTAAATACAAAATAAATTAAGAACAAAATCTTTCTGTATGATTCAAGAAAAGTAAATACAAAATAAATTAAGAACAAAATCTTTCAGTATGATTCAGGAAAAGTAAATACAAAATAAATTAAGAACAAAATCTTTCTGTATGATTCAGGAAAAGTAAATACAAAATACATTAAGAACAAAATCTTTCTGTATGATTCAAGAAAAGTAAATACAAAATAAATTAAGAACAAAATCTTTCTGTTTGATTCAGGAAAAGTAAATACAAAATAAATTAAGAACAAAATCTTTCAGTATGATTCAAGAAAAGTAAATACAAAATAAATTAAGAACAAAATCTTTCAGTATGATTCAGGAAAAGTAAATACAAAATAAATTAAGAACAAAATCTTTCTGTATGATTCAAGAAAAGTAAATACAAAATAAATTAAGAACAAAATCTTTCTGTATGATTCAAGAAAAGTAAATACAAAATAAATTAAGAAAAAAAATCTTTCAGTATGATTCAGGAAAAGTAAATACAAAATAAATTAAGAACAAAATCTTTCAGTATGATTCAGGAAAAGTAAATACAAAATAAATTAAGAACAAAATCTTTCAGTATAATTCAAGAAAAGTAAATACAAAATAAATTAAGAACAAAATCTTTCTGTATGATTCAAGAAAAGTAAATACAAAATAAATTAAGAAAAAAAATCTTTCAGTATGATTCAGGAAAAGTAAATACAAAATAAATTAAGAACAAAATCTTTCAGTATGATTCAGGAAAAGTAAATACAAAATAAATTAAGAACAAAATCTTTCAGTATGATTCAAGAAAAGTAAATACAAAATAAATTAAGAACAAAATCTTTCAGTATGATTCAGGAAAAGTAAATACAAAATAAATTAAGAACAAAATCTTTCAGTATGATTCAAGAAAAGTAAATACAAAATAAATTAAGAACAAAATCTTTCAGTATGATTCAAGAAAAGTAAATACAAAAAAAATTAAGAACAAAATCTTTCAGTATGATTCAAGAAAAGTAAATACAAAATAAATTAAGAACAAAATCTGTTAGTATGATTCAAGAAAAGTAAATACAAAATAAATTAAGAACAAAATCTTTCAGTATGATTCAGGAAAAGTAAATACAAAATAAATTAAGAACAAAATCTTTCAGTATGATTCAAGAAAAGTAAATACAAAATAAATTAAGAACAAAATCTTTCAGTATGATTCAAGAAAAGTAAATACAAAATAAATTAAGAACAAAATCTTTCTGTAGGATTCAAGAAAAGTAAATACAAAATAAATTAAGAACAAAATCTTTCAGTATGATTCAGGAAAAGTAAATACAAAATAAATTAAGAACAAAATCTTTCTGTATGATTCAAGAAAAGTAAATACAAAATAAATTAAGAACAAAATCTTTCAGTATGATTCAGGAAAAGTAAATACAAAATAAATTAAGAAACAAATCTTTCTGTATGATTCAGGAAAAGTAAATACAAAATAAATTAAGAACAAAATCTTTCTGTATGATTCAAGAAAAGTAAATACAAAATAAATTAAGAACAAAATCTTTCTGTATGATTCAGGAAAAGTAAATACAAAATAAATTAAGAACAAAATCTTTCTGTATGATTCAAGAAAAGTAAATACAAAATAAATTAAGAACAAAATCTTTCAGTATGATGCAGGAAAAGTAAATACAAAATAAATTAAGAACAAAATCTTTCTGTATGATTCAAGAAAAGTAAATACAAAATAAATTAAGAACAAAATCTTTCTGTATGATTCAGGAAAAGTAAATACAAAATAAATTAAGAAAAAAAATCTTTCAGTATGATTCAGGAAAAGTAAATACAAAATAAATTAAGAACAAAATCTTTCAGTATGATTCAGGAAAAGTAAATACAAAATAAATTAAGAACAAAATCTTTCAGTATGATTCAAGAAAAGTAAATACAAAATAAATTAAGAACAAAATCTTTCAGTATGATTCAAGAAAAGTAAATACAAAATAAATTAAGAAAAAAAATCTTTCTGTATGATTCAAGAAAAGTAAATACAAAATAAATTAAGAACAAAATCTTTCTGTATGATTCAGGAAAAGTAAATACAAAATAAATTAAGAACAAAATCTTTCAGTATGATTCAGGAAAAGTAAATACAAAATAAATTAAGAACAAAATCTTTCAGTATAATTCAAGAAAAGTAAATACAAAATAAATTAAGAACAAAATCTTTCTGTATGATTCAAGAAAAGTAAATACAAAATAAATTAAGAAAAAAAATCTTTCAGTATGATTCAGGAAAAGTAAATACAAAATAAATTAAGAACAAAATCTTTCAGTATGATTCAGGAAAAGTAAATACAAAATAAATTAAGAACAAAATCTTTCAGTATGATTCAAGAAAAGTAAATACAAAATAAATTAAGAACAAAATCTTTCAGTATGATTCAGGAAAAGTAAATACAAAATAAATTAAGAACAAAATCTTTCAGTATGATTCAAGAAAAGTAAATACAAAATAAATTAAGAACAAAATCTTTCAGTATGATTCAAGAAAAGTAAATACAAAATAAATTAAGAACAAAATCTTTCAGTATGATTCAAGAAAAGTAAATACAAAATAAATTAAGAACAAAATCTGTTAGTATGATTCAAGAAAAGTAAATACAAAATAAATTAAGAACAAAATCTTTCAGTATGATTCAGGAAAAGTAAATACAAAATAAATTAAGAACAAAATCTTTCAGTATGATTCAAGAAAAGTAAATACAAAATAAATTAAGAACAAAATCTTTCAGTATGATTCAAGAAAAGTAAATACAAAATAAATTAAGAACAAAATCTTTCAGTATGATTCAAGAAAAGTAAATACAAAATAAATTAAGAACAAAATCTTTCAGTATGATTCAAGAAAAGTAAATACAAAATAAATTAAGAACAAAATCTTTCAGTATGATTCAAGAAAAGTAAATACAAAATAAATTAAGAACAAAATCTTTCAGTATGATTCAAGAAAAGTAAATACAAAATAAGTTAAGAACAAAATCTTTCAGTATGATTCAGGAAAAGTAAATACAAAATAAATTAAGAACAAAATCTTTCAGTATGATTCAAGAAAAGTAAATACAAAATAAATTAAGAACAAAATCTTTCAGTATGATTAAAGAAAAGTAAATACAAAATAAATTAAGAACAAAATCTTTCAGTATGATTCAGGAAAAGTAAATACAAAATAAATTAAGAACAAAATCTTTCAGTATGATTCAAGAAAAGTAAATACAAAATAAATTAAGAAAAAAATCTTTCAGTATGATTCAGGAAAAGTAAATACAAAATAAATTAAGAACAAAATCTTTCAGTATGATTCAAGAAAAGTAAATACAAAATAAATTAAGAACAAAATCTTTCAGTATGATTCAGGAAAAGTAAATACAAAATAAATTAAGAACAAAATCTTTCAGTATGATTCAAGAAAAGTAAATACAAAATAAATTAAGAACAAAATCTTTCAGTATGATTCAGGAAAAGTAAATACAAAATAAATTAAGAACAAAATCTTTCAGTATGATTCAGGAAAAGTAAATACAAAATAAATTAAGAACAAAATCTTTCAGTATGATTCAAGAAAAGTAAATACAAAATAAATTAAGAACAAAATCTTTCAGTATGATTCAGGAAAAGTAAATACAAAATAAATTAAGAACAAAATCTTTCAGTATGATTCAAGAAAAGTAAATACAAAATAAATTAAGAACAAAATCTTTCAGTATGATTCAAGAAAAGTAAATACAAAATAAATTAAGAACAAAATCTTTCAGTATGATTCAAGAAAAGTAAATACAAAATAAATTAAGAACAAAATCTTTCAGTATGATTCAGGAAAAGTAAATACAAAATAAATTAAGAACAAAATCTTTCAGTATGATTCAGGAAAAGTAAATACAAAATAAATTAAGAACAAAATCTTTCAGTATGATTCAAGAAAAGTAAATACAAAATAAATTAAGAAAAAAAATCTTTTAGTATGATTCAAGAAAAGTAAATACAAAATAAATTAAGAACAAAATCTTTCTGTATGATTCAAGAAAAGTAAATACAAAATAAATTAAGAACAAAATCTTTCAGTATGATTCAGGAAAAGTAAATACAAAATAAATTAAGAACAAAATCTTTCTGTATGATTCAAGAAAAGTAAATACAAAATAAATTAAGAACAAAATCTTTCAGTATGATTCAGGAAAAGTAAATACAAAATAAATTAAGAACAAAATCTTTCTGTATGATTCAGGAAAAGTAAATACAAAATACATTAAGAACAAAATCTTTCTGTATGATTCAAGAAAAGTAAATACAAAATAAATTAAGAACAAAATCTTTCTGTTTGATTCAGGAAAAGTAAATACAAAATAAATTAAGAACAAAATCTTTCAGTATGATTCAAGAAAAGTAAATACAAAATAAATTAAGAACAAAATCTTTCAGTATGATTCAGGAAAAGTAAATACAAAATAAATTAAGAACAAAATCTTTCTGTATGATTCAAGAAAAGTAAATACAAAATAAATTAAGAACAAAATCTTTCTGTATGATTCAAGAAAAGTAAATACAAAATAAATTAAGAAAAAAAATCTTTCAGTATGATTCAGGAAAAGTAAATACAAAATAAATTAAGAACAAAATCTTTCAGTATGATTCAGGAAAAGTAAATACAAAATAAATTAAGAACAAAATCTTTCAGTATAATTCAAGAAAAGTAAATACAAAATAAATTAAGAACAAAATCTTTCTGTATGATTCAAGAAAAGTAAATACAAAATAAATTAAGAAAAAAAATCTTTCAGTATGATTCAGGAAAAGTAAATACAAAATAAATTAAGAACAAAATCTTTCAGTATGATTCAGGAAAAGTAAATACAAAATAAATTAAGAACAAAATCTTTCAGTATGATTCAAGAAAAGTAAATACAAAATAAATTAAGAACAAAATCTTTCAGTATGATTCAGGAAAAGTAAATACAAAATAAATTAAGAACAAAATCTTTCAGTATGATTCAAGAAAAGTAAATACAAAATAAATTAAGAACAAAATCTTTCAGTATGATTCAAGAAAAGTAAATACAAAAAAAATTAAGAACAAAATCTTTCAGTATGATTCAAGAAAAGTAAATACAAAATAAATTAAGAACAAAATCTGTTAGTATGATTCAAGAAAAGTAAATACAAAATAAATTAAGAACAAAATCTTTCAGTATGATTCAGGAAAAGTAAATACAAAATAAATTAAGAACAAAATCTTTCAGTATGATTCAAGAAAAGTAAATACAAAATAAATTAAGAACAAAATCTTTCAGTATGATTCAAGAAAAGTAAATACAAAATAAATTAAGAACAAAATCTTTCAGTATGATTCAAGAAAAGTAAATACAAAATAAATTAAGAACAAAATCTTTCAGTATGATTCAAGAAAAGTAAATACAAAATAAATTAAGAACAAAATCTTTCAGTATGATTCAAGAAAAGTAAATACAAAATAAATTAAGAACAAAATCTTTCAGTATGATTCAAGAAAAGTAAATACAAAATAAGTTAAGAACAAAATCTTTCAGTATGATTCAGGAAAAGTAAATACAAAATAAATTAAGAACAAAATCTTTCAGTATGATTCAAGAAAAGTAAATACAAAATAAATTAAGAACAAAATCTTTCAGTATGATTCAAGAAAAGTAAATACAAAATAAATTAAGAACAAAATCTTTCAGTATGATTCAGGAAAAGTAAATACAAAATAAATTAAGAACAAAATCTTTCAGTATGATTCAAGAAAAGTAAATACAAAATAAATTAAGAAAAAAATCTTTCAGTATGATTCAGGAAAAGTAAATACAAAATAAATTAAGAACAAAATCTTTCAGTATGATTCAAGAAAAGTAAATACAAAATAAATTAAGAACAAAATCTTTCAGTATGATTCAGGAAAAGTAAATACAAAATAAATTAAGAACAAAATCTTTCAGTATGATTCAAGAAAAGTAAATACAAAATAAATTAAGAACAAAATCTTTCAGTATGATTCAGGAAAAGTAAATACAAAATAAATTAAGAACAAAATCTTTCAGTATGATTCAGGAAAAGTAAATACAAAATAAATTAAGAACAAAATCTTTCAGTATGATTCAAGAAAAGTAAATACAAAATAAATTAAGAACAAAATCTTTCAGTATGATTCAGGAAAAGTAAATACAAAATAAATTAAGAACAAAATCTTTCAGTATGATTCAAGAAAAGTAAATACAAAATAAATTAAGAACAAAATCTTTCAGTATGATTCAAGAAAAGTAAATACAAAATAAATTAAGAACAAAATCTTTCAGTATGATTCAAGAAAAGTAAATACAAAATAAATTAAGAACAAAATCTTTCAGTATGATTCAGGAAAAGTAAATACAAAATAAATTAAGAACAAAATCTTTCAGTATGATTCAGGAAAAGTAAATACAAAATAAATTAAGAACAAAATCTTTCAGTATGATTCAAGAAAAGTAAATACAAAATAAATTAAGAAAAAAAATCTTTCAGTATGATTCAAGAAAAGTAAATACAAAATAAATTAAGAACAAAATCTTTCTGTATGATTCAAGAAAAGTAAATACAAAATAAATTAAGAACAAAATCTTTCAGTATGATTCAGGAAAAGTAAATACAAAATAAATTAAGAACAAAATCTTTCTGTATGATTCAAGAAAAGTAAATACAAAATAAATTAAGAACAAAATCTTTCAGTATGATTCAGGAAAAGTAAATACAAAATAAATTAAGAACAAAATCTTTCTGTATGATTCAGGAAAAGTAAATACAAAATACATTAAGAACAAAATCTTTCTGTATGATTCAAGAAAAGTAAATACAAAATAAATTAAGAACAAAATCTTTCTGTTTGATTCAGGAAAAGTAAATACAAAATAAATTAAGAACAAAATCTTTCAGTATGATTCAAGAAAAGTAAATACAAAATAAATTAAGAACAAAATCTTTCAGTATGATTCAGGAAAAGTAAATACAAAATAAATTAAGAACAAAATCTTTCTGTATGATTCAAGAAAAGTAAATACAAAATAAATTAAGAACAAAATCTTTCTGTATGATTCAAGAAAAGTAAATACAAAATAAATTAAGAAAAAAAATCTTTCAGTATGATTCAGGAAAAGTAAATACAAAATAAATTAAGAACAAAATCTTTCAGTATGATTCAGGAAAAGTAAATACAAAATAAATTAAGAACAAAATCTTTCAGTATGATTCAAGAAAAGTAAATACAAAATAAATTAAGAAAAAAAATCTTTCTGTATGATTCAAGAAAAGTAAATACAAAATAAATTAAGAAAAAAAATCTTTCTGTATGATTCAAGAAAAGTAAATACAAAATAAATTAAGAAAAAAAATCTTTCAGTATGATTCAGGAAAAGTAAATACAAAATAAATTAAGAACAAAATCTTTCAGTATGATTCAGGAAAAGTAAATACAAAATAAATTAAGAACAAAATCTTTCAGTATAATTCAAGAAAAGTAAATACAAAATAAATTAAGAACTAAATCTTTCTGTATGATTCAAGAAAAGTAAATACAAAATAAATTAAGAAAAAAAATCTTTCAGTATGATTCAGGAAAAGTAAATACAAAATAAATTAAGAACAAAATCTTTCAGTATGATTCAGGAAAAGTAAATACAAAATAAATTAAGAACAAAATCTTTCAGTATGATTCAAGAAAAGTAAATACAAAATAAATTAAGAACAAAATCTTTCAGTATGATTCAGGAAAAGTAAATACAAAATAAATTAAGAACAAAATCTTTCAGTATGATTCAAGAAAAGTAAATACAAAATAAATTAAGAACAAAATCTTTCAGTATGATTCAGGAAAAGTAAATACAAAATAAATTAAGAACAAAATCTTTCAGTATGATTCAAGAAAAGTAAATACAAAATAAATTAAGAACAAAATCTTTCAGTATGATTCAAGAAAAGTAAATACAAAATAAATTAAGAACAAAATCTTTCAGTATGATTCAGGAAAAGTAAATACAAAATAAATTAAGAACAAAATCTTTCAGTATGATTCAAGAAAAGTAAATACAAAATAAATTAAGAAAAAAATCTTTCAGTATGATTCAAGAAAAGTAAATACAAAATAAATTAAGAACAAAATCTTTCAGTATGATTCAAGAAAAGTAAATACAAAATAAATTAAGAACAAAATCTTTCAGTATGATTCAAGAAAAGTAAATACAAAATAAATTAAGAACAAAATCTTTCAGTATGATTCAAGAAAAGTAAATACAAAATAAATTAAGAACAAAATCTGTCAGTATGATTCAAGAAAAGTAAATACAAAATAAATTAAGAACAAAATCTTTCAGTATGATTCAGGAAAAGTAAATACAAAATAAATTAAGAACAAAATCTTTCAGTATGATTCAAGAAAAGTAAATACAAAATAAATTAAGAACAAAATCTTTCAGTATGATTCAAGAAAAGTAAATACAAAATAAATTAAGAACAAAATCTTTCAGTATGATTCAGGAAAAGTAAATACAAAATAAATTAAGAACAAAATCTTTCAGTATGATTCAAGAAAAGTAAATACAAAATAAATTAAGAACAAAATCTTTCAGTATGATTCAGGAAAAGTAAATACAAAATAAATTAAGAACAAAATCTTTCAGTATGATTCAAGAAAAGTAAATACAAAATAAATTAAGAACAAAATCTTTCAGTATGATTCAGGAAAAGTAAATACAAAATAAATTAAGAACAAAATCTTTCAGTATGATTCAAGAAAAGTAAATACAAAATAAATTAAGAACAAAATCTTTCAGTATGATTCAGGAAAAGTAAATACAAAATAAATTAAGAACAAAATCTTTCAGTATGATTCAGGAAAAGTAAATACAAAATAAATTAAGAACAAAATCTTTCAGTATGATTCAAGAAAAGTAAATACAAAATAAATTAAGAACAAAATCTTTCAGTATGATTCAGGAAAAGTAAATACAAAATAAATTAAGAACAAAATCTTTCAGTATGATTCAAGAAAAGTAAATACAAAATAAATTAAGAACAAAATCTTTCAGTATGATTCAAGAAAAGTAAATACAAAATAAATTAAGAACAAAATCTTTCAGTATGATTCAGGAAAAGTAAATACAAAATAAATTAAGAACAAAATCTTTCAGTATGATTCAGGAAAAGTAAATACAAAATAAATTAAGAACAAAATCTTTCAGTATGATTCAAGAAAAGTAAATACAAAATAAATTAAGAAAAAAAATCTTTCAGTATGATTCAAGAAAAGTAAATACAAAATAAATTAAGAACAAAATCTTTCAGTATGTTTCAAGAAAAGTAAATACAAAATAATTAAGAACAAAATCTTTCAGTATGATTCAGGAAAAGTAAATACAAAATAAATTAAGAACAAAATCTTTCAGTATGATTCAAGAAAAGTAAATACAAAATAAATTAAGAACAAAATCTTTCAGTATGATTCAAGAAAAGTAAATACAAAATAAATTAAGAAAAAAAATCTTTCTGTATGATTCAAGAAAAGTAAATACAAAATAAATTAAGAAAAAAAATCTTTCAGTATGATTCAGGAAAAGTAAATACAAAATAAATTAAGAACAAAATCTTTCAGTATGATTCAGGAAAAGTAAATACAAAATAAATTAAGAACAAAATCTTTCAGTATAATTCAAGAAAAGTAAATACAAAATAAATTAAGAACAAAATCTTTCTGTATGATTCAAGAAAAGTAAATACAAAATAAATTAAGAAAAAAAATCTTTCAGTATGATTCAGGAAAAGTAAATACAAAATAAATTAAGAACAAAATCTTTCAGTATGATTCAGGAAAAGTAAATACAAAATAAATTAAGAACAAAATCTTTCAGTATGATTCAAGAAAAGTAAATACAAAATAAATTAAGAACAAAATCTTTCAGTATGATTCAGGAAAAGTAAATACAAAATAAATTAAGAACAAAATCTTTCAGTATGATTCAAGAAAAGTAAATACAAAATAAATTAAGAACAAAATCTTTCAGTATGATTCAGGAAAAGTAAATACAAAATAAATTAAGAACAAAATCTTTCAGTATGATTCAAGAAAAGTAAATACAAAATAAATTAAGAACAAAATCTGTTAGTATGATTCAAGAAAAGTAAATACAAAATAAATTAAGAACAAAATCTTTCAGTATGATTCAGCAAAAGTAAATACAAAATAAATTAAGAACAAAATCTTTCAGTATGATTCAGCAAAAGTAAATACAAAATAAATTAAGAACAAAATCTTTCAGTATGATTCAGGAAAAGTAAATACAAAATAAATTAAGAACAAAATCTTTCAGTATGATTCAAGAAAAGTAAATACAAAATAAATTAAGAACAAAATCTTTCAGTATGATTCAAGAAAAGTAAATACAAAATAAATTAAGAACAAAATCTTTCAGTATGATTCAAGAAAAGTAAATACAAAATAAATTAAGAACAAAATCTTTCAGTATGATTCAAGAAAAGTAAATACAAAATAAATTAAGAACAAAATCTTTCAGTATGATTCAAGAAAAGTAAATACAAAATAAATTAAGAACAAAATCTTTCAGTATGATTCAAGAAAAGTAAATACAAAATAAATTAAGAACAAAATCTTTCAGTATGATTCAAGAAAAGTAAATACAAAATAAGTTAAGAACAAAATCTTTCAGTATGATTCAGGAAAAGTAAATACAAAATAAATTAAGAACAAAATCTTTCAGTATGATTCAAGAAAAGTAAATACAAAATAAATTAAGAACAAAATCTTTCAGTATGATTCAAGAAAAGTAAATACAAAATAAATTAAGAACAAAATCTTTCAGTATGATTCAGGAAAAGTAAATACAAAATAAATTAAGAACAAAATCTTTCAGTATGATTCAAGAAAAGTAAATACAAAATAAATTAAGAACAAAATCTTTCAGTATGATTCAGGAAAAGTAAATACAAAATAAATTAAGAACAAAATCTTTCAGTATGATTCAAGAAAAGTAAATACAAAATAAATTAAGAACAAAATCTTTCAGTATGATTCAGGAAAAGTAAATACAAAATAAATTAAGAACAAAATCTTTCAGTATGATTCAAGAAAAGTAAATACAAAATAAATTAAGAACAAAATCTTTCAGTATGATTCAGGAAAAGTAAATACAAAATAAATTAAGAACAAAATCTTTCAGTATGATTCAGGAAAAGTAAATACAAAATAAATTAAGAACAAAATCTTTCAGTATGATTCAAGAAAAGTAAATACAAAATAAATTAAGAACAAAATCTTTCAGTATGATTCAGGAAAAGTAAATACAAAATAAATTAAGAACAAAATCTTTCAGTATGATTCAAGAAAAGTAAATACAAAATAAATTAAGAACAAAATCTTTCAGTATGATTCAAGAAAAGTAAATACAAAATAAATTAAGAACAAAATCCTTCAGTATGATTCAAGAAAAGTAAATACAAAATAAATTAAGAACAAAATCTTTCAGTATGATTCAGGAAAAGTAAATACAAAATAAATTAAGAACAAAATCTTTCAGTATGATTCAGGAAAAGTAAATACAAAATAAATTAAGAACAAAATCTTTCAGTATGATTCAAGAAAAGTAAATACAAAATAAATTATGAAAAAAAATCTTTCAGTATGATTCAAGAAAAGTAAATACAAAATAAATTAAGAACAAAATCTTTCTGTATGATTCAAGAAAAGTAAATACAAAATAAATTAAGAACAAAATCTTTCAGTATGATTCAGGAAAAGTAAATACAAAATAAATTAAGAACAAAATCTTTCTGTATGATTCAAGAAAAGTAAATACAAAATAAATTAAGAACAAAATCTTTCAGTATGATTCAGGAAAAGTAAATACAAAATAAATTAAGAACAAAATCTTTCTGTATGATTCAGGAAAAGTAAATACAAAATACATTAAGAACAAAATCTTTCTGTATGATTCAAGAAAAGTAAATACAAAATAAATTAAGAACAAAATCTTTCTGTATGATTCAGGAAAAGTAAATACAAAATAAATTAAGAACAAAATCTTTCAGTATGATTCAAGAAAAGTAAATACAAAATAAATTAAGAACAAAATCTTTCAGTATGATTCAGGAAAAGTAAATACAAAATAAATTAAGAACAAAATCTTTCTGTATGATTCAAGAAAAGTAAATACAAAATAAATTAAGAACAAAATCTTTTTGTATGATTCAAGAAAAGTAAATACAAAATAAATTAAGAAAAAAAATCTTTCAGTATGATTCAGGAAAAGTAAATACAAAATAAATTAAGAACAAAATCTTTCAGTATGATTCAGGAAAAGTAAATACAAAATAAATTAAGAACAAAATCTTTCAGTATGATTCAAGAAAAGTAAATACAAAATAAATTAAGAAAAAAAATCTTTCTGTATGATTCAAGAAAAGTAAATACAAAATAAATTAAGAAAAAAAATCTTTCTGTATGATTCAAGAAAAGTAAATACAAAATAAATTAAGAACAAAATCTTTCAGTATGATTCAGGAAAAGTAAATACAAAATAAATTAAGAACAAAATCTTTCAGTATGATTCAGGAAAAGTAAATACAAAATAAATTAAGAACAAAATCTTTCAGTATAATTCAAGAAAAGTAAATACAAAATAAATTAAGAACAAAATCTTTCTGTATGATTCAAGAAAAGTAAATACAAAATAAATTAAGAAAAAAAATCTTTCAGTATGATTCAGGAAAAGTAAATACAAAATAAATTAAGAACAAAATCTTTCAGTATGATTCAGGAAAAGTAAATACAAAATAAATTAAGAACAAAATCTTTCAGTATGATTCAAGAAAAGTAAATACAAAATAAATTAAGAACAAAATCTTTCAGTATGATTCAGGAAAAGTAAATACAAAATAAATTAAGAACAAAATCTTTCAGTATGATTCAAGAAAAGTAAATACAAAATAAATTAAGAACAAAATCTTTCAGTATGATTCAGGAAAAGTAAATACAAAATAAATTAAGAACAAAATCTTTCAGTATGATTCAAGAAAAGTAAATACAAAATAAATTAAGAACAAAATCTTTCAGTATGATTCAAGAAAAGTAAATACAAAATAAATTAAGAACAAAATCTTTCAGTATGATTCAGGAAAAGTAAATACAAAATAAATTAAGAACAAAATCTTTCAGTATGATTCAGGAAAAGTAAATACAAAATAAATTAAGAACAAAATCTTTCAGTATGATTCAAGAAAAGTAAATACAAAATAAATTAAGAACAAAATCTTTCAGTATGATTCAGGAAAAGTAAATACAAAATAAATTAAGAACAAAATCTTTCAGTATGATTCAAGAAAAGTAAATACAAAATAAATTAAGAACAAAATCTTTCAGTATGATTCAAGAAAAGTAAATACAAAATAAATTAAGAACAAAATCTTTCAGTATGATTCAAGAAAAGTAAATACAAAATAAATTAAGAACAAAATCTTTCAGTATGATTCAGGAAAAGTAAATACAAAATAAATTAAGAAAAAAATCTTTCAGTATGATTCAGGAAAAGTAAATACAAAATAAATTAAGAACAAAATCTTTCAGTATGATTCAAGAAAAGTAAATACAAAATAAATTAAGAAAAAAAATCTTTCAGTATGATTCAAGAAAAGTAAATACAAAATAAATTAAGAACAAAATCTTTCTGTATGATTCAGGAAAAGTAAATACAAAATAAATTAAGAACAAAATCTTTCTGTATGATTCAAGAAAAGTAAATACAAAATAAATTAAGAACAAAATCTTTCAGTATGATTCAGGAAAAGTAAATACAAAATAAATTAAGAACAAAATCTTTCTGTATGATTCAGGAAAAGTAAATACAAAATACATTAAGAACAAAATCTTTCTGTATGATTCAAGAAAAGTAAATACAAAATAAATTAAGAACAAAATCTTTCTGTATGATTCAGGAAAAGTAAATACAAAATAAATTAAGAACAAAATCTTTCAGTATGATTCAAGAAAAGTAAATACAAAATAAATTAAGAAAAAAATCTTTCAGTATGATTCAGGAAAAGTAAATACAAAATAAATTAAGAACAAAATCTTTCTGTATGATTCAAGAAAAGTAAATACAAAATAAATTAAGAACAAAATCTTTCTGTATGATTCAAGAAAAGTAAATACAAAATAAATTAAGAAAAAAAATCTTTCAGTATGATTCAGGAAAAGTAAATACAAAATAAATTAAGAACAAAATCTTTCAGTATGATTCAGGAAAAGTAAATACAAAATAAATTAAGAACAAAATCTTTCAGTATGATTCAAGAAAAGTAAATACAAAATAAATTAAGAAAAAAAATCTTTCTGTATGATTCAAGAAAAGTAAATACAAAATAAATTAAGAAAAAAAATCTTTCTGTATGATTCAAGAAAAGTAAATACAAAATAAATTAAGAACAAAATCTTTCAGTATGATTCAGGAAAAGTAAATACAAAATAAATTAAGAACAAAATCTTTCAGTATGATTCAGGAAAATAAATACAAAATAAATTAAGAACAAAATCTTTCAGTATAATTCAAGAAAAGTAAATACAAAATAAATTAAGAACAAAATCTTTCTGTATGATTCAAGAAAAGTAAATACAAAATAAATTAAGAAAAAAAATCTTTCAGTATGATTCAGGAAAAGTAAATACAAAATAAATTAAGAACAAAATCTTTCAGTATGATTCAGGAAAAGTAAATACAAAATAAATTAAGAACAAAATCTTTCAGTATGATTCAAGAAAAGTAAATACAAAATAAATTAAGAACAAAATCTTTCAGTATGATTCAGGAAAAGTAAATACAAAATAAATTAAGAACAAAATCTTTCAGTATGATTCAAGAAAAGTAAATACAAAATAAATTAAGAACAAAATCTTTCAGTATGATTCAGGAAAAGTAAATACAAAATAAATTAAGAACAAAATCTTTCAGTATGATTCAAGAAAAGTAAATACAAAATAAATTAAGAACAAAATCTTTCAGTATGATTCAAGAAAAGTAAATACAAAATAAATTAAGAACAAAATCTTTCAGTATGATTCAGGAAAAGTAAATACAAAATAAATTAAGAACAAAATCTTTCAGTATGATTCAAGAAAAGTAAATACAAAATAAATTAAGAACAAAATCTTTCAGTATGATTCAAGAAAAGTAAATACAAAATAAATTAAGAACAAAATCTTTCAGTATGATTCAAGAAAAGTAAATACAAAATAAATTAAGAACAAAATCTTTCAGTATGATTCAAGAAAAGTAAATACAAAATAAATTAAGAACAAAATCTTTCAGTATGATTCAAGAAAAGTAAATACAAAATAAATTAAGAACAAAATCTTTCAGTATGATTCAAGAAAAGTAAATACAAAATAAATTAAGAACAAAATCTTTCAGTATGATTCAGGAAAAGTAAATACAAAATAAATTAAGAACAAAATCTTTCAGTATGATTCAAGAAAAGTAAATACAAAATAAATTAAGAACAAAATCTTTCAGTATGATTCAAGAAAAGTAAATACAAAATAAATTAAGAACAAAATCTTTCAGTATGATTACGGAAAAGTAAATACAAAATAAATTAAGAACAAAATCTTTCAGTATGATTCAAGAAAAGTAAATACAAAATAAATTAAGAACAAAATCTTTCAGTATGATTCAGGAAAAGTAAATACAAAATAAATTAAGAACAAAATCTTTCAGTATGATTCAGGAAAAGTAAATACAAAATAAATTAAGAACAAAATCTTTCAGTATGATTCAAGAAAAGTAAATACAAAATAAATTAAGAAAAAAAATCTTTCAGTATGATTCAAGAAAAGTAAATACAAAATAAATTAAGAACAAAATCTTTCAGTATGTTTCAAGAAAAGTAAATACAAAATAATTAAGAACAAAATCTTTCAGTATGATTCAGGAAAAGTAAATACAAAATAAATTAAGAACAAAATCTTTCAGTATGATTCAAGAAAAGTAAATACAAAATAAATTAAGAACAAAATCTTTCAGTATGATTCAAGAAAAGTAAATACAAAATAAATTAAGAACAAAATCTTTCAGTGTGATTCAAGAAAAGTAAATACAAAATAAATTAAGAACAAAATCTTTCAGTATGATTCAGGAAAAGTAAATACAAAATAAATTAAGAACAAAATCTTTCAGTATGATTCAAGAAAAGTAAATACAAAATAAATTAAGAACAAAATCTTTCAGTGTGATTCAAGAAAAGTAAATACAAAATAAATTAAGAAAAAAAATCTTTCAGTATGATTCAAGAAAAGTAAATACAAAATAAATTAAGAACAAAATCTTTCAGTATGATTCAAGAAAAGTAAATACAAAATAAATTAAGAACAAAATCTTTCAGTGTGATTCAAGAAAAGTAAATACAAAATAAATTAAGAACAAAATCTTTCAGTATGATTCAAGAAAAGTAAATACAAAATAAATTAAGAACAAAATCTTTCAGTATGATTCAAGAAAAGTAAATACAAAATAAATTAAGAACAAAATCTTTCAGTATGATTCAAGAAAAGTAAATACAAAATAAATTAAGAAAAAAAATCTTTCAGTATGATTCAAGAAAAGTAAATACAAAATAAATTAAGAACAAAATCTTTCAGTATGATTCAAGAAAAGTAAATACAAAATAAATTAAGAACAAAATCTTTCAGTGTGATTCAGGAAAAGTAAATACAAAATAAAGAAAGAAAAAAAATCAACAATCAAAGCAAAAAATAGTTGTAAACACAGAAAATATAGTAAAATCAGGAACAAATTATAAATGAGTTTAAATTGAAATTAATGTTTATCGTATTTATTTGATACATTATTTTTAAGGGTTCCATGAAAAACCTTTGTCTTGCTCATGGGGCTCCATGGGTTTCTTGAATTTTAAGAAACCCTGATTTAGATAATGTTGTTCACAATGTAACGGGAAAATGGCAATGATTAGAAATAAACATTGAATTTGTTTTATTAATCTTCTTTGTTATTAACGGATTCGGACGGACATTTATATGCGTGACTTTATTGACGTCTCGTCCGTGATATTCGCCTGAACGAGACTCATCGTTTTTTCTTTTGTTTACATGCTTACTGAGACAGGCACGTGATTGGGCAATATCAGCAGCAATTTCGAGAACATCGTTTGGTCCGGATGACGAGGAAGACGTAGGCAAGAATACGGAAGCTCACCAAGAGCACAATCAGCAGCCACAAATCAAGCATGAAATTCTCCTGAAAACATCAAAATCAGAAAATATGTTTAAGGCAGGAATCAACGCGAATACAATTGAAAAAGGCAAAACATTAGTTTGAATAGAGTTGAAAACGGTTGAAAGTGTAAATAATTTAATGAAATATATAAATTGCGATTAAAAAACACATCTTATGTTAATTTGAATATTTAGATTATTTGGATTCATTTCAGGTCTTGTTCTCTTGTAAACTCTGAAAGGTACCTGTGCATAACTTTCTTTTGTACAGCACGCAATCTACTTTTTGAGTGAGGTACGGGGAGTCCAATGATACATTGAATGAGACGATTGATTCAAACGGTACTCCCGAGTTTTTAGTCAAAGTTTACTTTGTTTTAAATAGGTTGCCTTCACAAATCCCAAAAGCGCTATCAGTCATGTTAACTCTGAACTGATGATAATAATAATAATCCGATTATGGGGATCATCATCAAAGAGAGCCCTTTTTTCAGAATTTCCCTATCTCTTACATGAACTGCTTTTACACGGAAAAGGAGCTCCTATCCATTATATAATATATATATATATATATATATATATATATATATATATATATATATATATATATATATATATATATATGAACAAGTATTTAATAAAACATGTTAAAAACACTTAGAAAAAGAGTTAAAAGCATATTTAATTTTAAAAGGAAGCACAAAATAAGTGGATAATCCGCAGAGTTTCAAAGAATAACTTTCCTTCTCATCAGAGGGTATGATTTAGCAAAATGCGGGATCGAATTTTGTTTGCAAAAGTATTTGATGAAACTACAAGTCATAGATTTTACTTGGTAACAAATAGTGAAGGAGAGGGAATATGGTGAAGAAAAAGGTGATTTCACGTGAATGGATAGTCTGATGAAGGGTAAAAATAAAATATATTAAAAATGAAAATAATAAATTAATTTAGGGGAAGGTAATAAAACCGAAGCCATCACATGTCATTTCATACAATATGGCAATGGGTAAATCTAATCGTAAAAATAATAGAAAAAATAATACTGGTAAAAAGAAAACAATAAGAGAATTTCACAAAATAATATCGGAAATAAAAAGAAAAATAGATGTAGAAATTACATTTGGTTTAATCCGCCATATAGCGGACACATAAAAAATAATTTGCCGAAGAAATTTTATTGACAAAATTTTCTAAAAGAAACTAATCTGGGGAAAATTATAAACCGAAATAATGTTACAACTACTATTTTAGTGAAAACTAAGTACTTATGGTGCAAAATAGACAAAAAGATTAATGAAGGGTATTTCTTGACAAATCAAAACATTAAACAGAAATCATTTTGCATTTGCAACTGTAGAAATATTGACGAATGTCCGTTATAAGGTAAATGTCTCATATAAATGAGAAGTAATTGAAAATAATAGAACAGAACAAATGATAGACAAATTAAAGAAATAAATTAATGTTAAACATGGTTAATTATAACTAATTAAATGGCAATAAAAGAATTCTGGTTAAAGTAAAAATAATTTTAATAAAACCATTTATATATGTAATAAAATAAAATTCATAGGGATTCAAAATTTAGGTCTAATCATCAAAGTTTATCACCATCTATAAATATAAAAGCGAAAATGTATGTATGTTTGTATGTGTGTTCGCTTTTTATGTATGTCAACAAAAGGCTTTTTTCAGACAAGCGGTCGATCGGTTCACAACTTTTTAAAACTTTTATATCAAATATAAATCGTAATATCTTACAGTTAACAACAAAGCTCGTCTGTCTATTTAATTTGCTCGATTTCGGGAAGATAAATATTCAACATTTGTCGCTCGCCGCATGTGGGTTAGTCTTTTTCCTATAACACCTTGGGGAAAAAAAGCGTTCAGCAGTAAATGAAATACTATCCCGCAGTCAAAATTGACCTCATTAACTCATTAAAACGGGCACCTGCCAAATTTAAGTAATTAAATAAATTCAAACGTGTTTCCATTAGCATCTCGCGGTGGGGCAATCGTTAACGTCGCACGTTTTTTTATTTTTCACACTTTAATTTACAACTTTGCCTCAAGGGTTCGGGTTCGATCTTCATACTTACCTACCAAAACATTTTTGACCCCACCCCCACCCCACCCGGAGTTTCCACACACACCTCCAAACACCCGGGCAACGCCGGGTACCCCTCGCTAGTCTTCTATAATATAAATCTCACCTGTCTGTTTAAATGTATGTATGTATGTTAACGAGATCAGTATCGCTTTGAAGCTCGACTTTTCGGAGGTCAAATATCGAAAAATTGGCTAAAAACATTAATTCCTTCACCCTCAACTAGGCACTTTTCTATAGGGAGGGGTCACTTTTTTCGTCGATATTTTCGAAAGTCATTCCCTTTCTTTTTTTTGACCAGCCTTAATTAAAACATTCGTCACTTCCGGTTTGGCGATGGGCGCAACAGCAAAGATGTCGCGTTTTTTTTTCATTTCTTTTCCTCCTTCGCGGTACGGGTTCGAGCCTGCTTGCCTACTACCACATTTATTTTTTGCTCAACACATACCTCCAAACACCTGGGCACCCAGGCTAGTAAACAAGTAATTATTTTCGCATAAAAATAAATATAAATACACATGTTAGAGATTTTACAGTTATCAATATTACCTAAGTAAATATATAAACTAATTATAAATAATACATTGATAAAATATGAAATAAAATATTTGTATTAGCGTATATCAAAATGAATACAATTTATCAATATCGGATTTTAATCTGGTGACTTTACTTGAAAATATAAAGATGGCATAATAAAATTATCTTCCAATGTTCGGATTTTGTAATCATGTCTGTATGCTTTTATTTTCTTTTTAAAAATTCATAAGTGCTTTTTCTTCTGAGAAGTTAAGACGAAATCATGGATTGATATAATACTTAGATGAATGATTTTGAACTACGAAACAAGCCCTGTCAAAAATTGCATATGTCAATTAACTTAAAGGAATAAACGGTAAGATGGTCAGCATCTTTAAATTTTAAATACAGACTTTTGTCATTTATTTTTTATATAGTTTGTAATTACATTGAGCTTCATGAATTAAAAGATTGGTATAAATAAAATGTGAAATATAATTGAAGAAACATATTTCTACACACACACACACACACACACAAATATATATATATATATATATATATATATATATATATATATATATATATATATATATATATATAAACTGTGTCAATCGCTTTTTTGCCGATCAGTAAAATATCAATATTTCCCTAAATATACATCACAAAAACATGAAAATTGTACCATCAAAGACCTGCTTTAAGGTTAGTTATTTCTCCAACTTTTATTCAAGTTCATGCTATATTCACGAAGTTATGGCGTTTTATTTATTATCAAAAAAAATTTACTGTCCATCACTTTATTGCAAATCTCTTACAATGCCAAAAAATCAGGCGAATAAAGGTTATTGAAAAAGTAAAGCATAGTTGCTGGACTTGCAAAAATCAAAAATTTAGCCAGTGAGCTGGAATGGGGTCCAAAAACCTTGGCTGCATTCTTGAACAACCCGAACACTAAATCCATAAAAATAAGGGCACCGGGAGAAACCTTTTAGATCGTGATATTCGGAAAATTTGTAGGGAAGTCAACCGAAACACAAACAGCACCAGTGCTTTCGATTTTGCAAAAGCTGTAATCGCTCCAATATCCAGGATATGCCGGATACAATGTATTGAATGAGATTGCAAGGGACATCAAACACCTTCCAATGCCTCCATTGAGCAAACAATATAGAGAAAATCGAATTGCTTCGGCACAGAATAACATGAAAATGGACTTCCGACAGGTCCTATTTAGGGATGCGGCCCATGCTACTCTTGACCGCGCGGATAGATGGACCAAAGTTTGAAACCCAAACGTTACAGAGTACATTGCAAACAAGGGAGTGGAGGCAGCATATTTTGGCCGGGAATCATTGGGGATAAGTTGGTTGGACCATTCCGTGCACCAGAGGGTGTAAAGCTTACCAGCAATGTGTATAGGGCCTTTTGGGATAATCATATGTCAACATGGCTAGATGACCAACTATTGTCACGTCGCTTTCAAATGATTTTTATACATGACAATGTACCATCCCATTTTACTTAGGACGACTGCATCCTTCCTTGAATTTGTGGAATTCGTTGGGGAAACTAGTTACTTGACCACCATGTTCTCTAGACCTTAACCCCATTGAATATCTCTGGTCTATATTAAAGAGAGGAGCTTATATGAGAAGAGCAATTTACTTCAAAGCATGCCTTGTGGAGAACATAGTTGATGTTGCTAGAGCCATAACTCATTTTTGAGATCAAACAATTGACTTCCCCGAGGGACAAAATGTTGTTTTAAGTTATTTAAAAAAATGGTGAATATGTCGATAAATAATCCATTTATTTGAGGCTCAGCGCCTAGGATGTGCTTTTTCTCATTGTTCTTTGACAGAAAAATATAATAAAAAATAAAGTTCGCATGATAAGACAATATATTTTTGCCCTAAAACAACATTTAAGAAACCTGCAATAAAGCGATGGACAGTTGAAATTCCACGATAAATAATAAAATGTCATAACTTCGTGAATATTGCATGAATTTGAATAATTTTTTTGGAAATAACCAACCTTAAAGCAGCCGTCTGATGATATAATTTTCATTTTGTTGTGATGTATATTTAGTGAAATATTGATATTTTACTAATCTGCAGTAAAATGATTGAAGCAGTTTATATATATATATATATACATATATATATATATATGTATATATATATATATATATATATAAATTATTTTCTTTATCATGAAATAAAATTGCGATTTACTTTTTAAAGTATTGAATTTTTATTGAATGTTTTAATCGTTGATGTCATTGTCCTTTTTCTGGCTTTCTTATTAAAAAAAATATGTTGAAACATTGTATTTATTAAAAAAGTTTTAACATAAACATTTTAAAAACTTGGAACATTATTTTAACATAAACCACCAGTTTTCCCAAATCTCAGTACCCTGTATATCAAATTTCGAGTGTAGACTTAAAATTGACAGATTTATTGCATAGGAAAATGTACACAGACAGACACTCATATATATATATATATATATATATATATATATATATATATATATATATATATATATATATATATAACTACTTCATTTACTCACATAAAATTAATATACGAAAGAATAGATTTATTCATGAACTTTAAGTATTTACTTCAAAAGTGCTCAATACGTAGGTAGAGTTAGTTAGTAATTTATAAAATATATATGGCGATTAAGCTACACTGAATATTCCGCGTTTCATCCACTTTAGGATTCCTAAGCCTGAGGAGTCCTAGAGTGGATGAAACGCCGAATATTCAGTGTAGCTTAATCGCCATATATATTTTATAAATTACTATATATATATATATATATATATATATATATATATATATATATATATATATATATATATATATATATATATATAATCACTGCAAATTACTGATTAAAATAACTATATTCAGTACTCGTCGATTCAATATCCAAATGAAACAGGTTTTATTATTATTATTATTATTATTATTATTATTATTATTATTATTATTATTATTGAACCAATTAATTAATAATTATCTTAATTTTATTTGTTCAATAAATGAAACGTGAAAATGTCGGTATTATTGCAGTTTGTTAATAGCTAACATTAGCACTCTTTACGCGTAGTAGCTGTATTTCAACATTAATAATAAATCAAAGTGAATTATGTAGATACAAACATTAAAACGCATATATATATATATATATATATATATATATATATATATATATAATCAGGCTGCCCGACGTTGCCCAGTCGTAATATATGCATAAATATTATATTTTAATTCATGCAGATCTTTCATGCATTATCATAGAACTAATTCTTTTAATTACTAGCCTGGGTGCCCGGCGTTGCCCGGGTGTTTGTAGGTGTGTGTTGAGCAAAAAAAAAAAGTTGTAAAAGGTAGGCAGGCTCGAACCCGTGAGGCGAAGGTGGAAAAGAAAGTGGAGGTATGTGTAAGGGTGTTAATTGAGCAAAAAGAAAAAGGGAAATTGCGAGCACAAAAAAAAGTGATTGTAGGCAGGCAGGCTCGAACCCGTACGGTGAAGGAGGAAAAGAAATTAAAAAAAAAACGTGACGGCTTAAGTGTTGCACCCAACGCCAAACTGGAAGTGACGTAGGTTTTAATTATGGCTAAACAATTGAGAAAGACGATAACTTTCGAAAATATCGGCGAAAAAAGCGACCCCTCCCTGTAATAAAGGGCCCTGTTTAGAGTGAAGAAATTGATGTTTTTGACCAATTTTTCGATATTTGTCTTTCAAAGGGTCGAGTTTCAAAATGATATCGATATTGTGAAAATCCATCCCCTCTATCGAATGTTTTTGAGACATACATACAAACATACATGCATTCATTTAAACAGAGAGGTGTGATGTATATTATAGATTATCCAATATATAATAATAATTTCAAAAGTCAAAGAAATATATTTTTGGTACCATCCGCTACAACTGAAACCAGAATTTTTCGCCCTCCAGCGTTAATCTGTATTTATCTTTCTGTCGTTGTTAACGTCTGAGCTATGGACAGATGGATACGATCGGTTAAAAATCAAGCAACTTTGAGTTATGAATGTTTAATTTTTTCGCATGCGCAAAAGTAATAGCAGAAGTAATGTTTTATTCGACTTATCCTGTCAAGGTTAACCGTTTTGTTTTTTTTATTTTTGAACCCTTAGCAACAATTTTTTTTTTTGTAGATTGCTTGCCATTATTATTATTAGCAACAATTTTTTTTTGTAGATTGCTTGCCATTATTATTATTAGCAACAATTTTTTTTGTAGATTGCTTGCCATTATTATTATTAGCAACAATTTTTTTTGTAGATTGCTTGCTATTATCATTATTAGCAACAATTTTTGTCGGTTTAAAACTAAATCGAAAGTGTGCTACAGATACACGTACGTTATATATGAAAATTCTACTCTGTAAACCAAATATTCAGAGAGGAATGTGGTAGAAACTTTTCGCACACAGCTACCAACGTTATAAATGCACTAAGACTAAAGCTGCTTTTAGGACCGCCAGCAACCACTGTAAAAGAGTAATAAAAAATGCAAGAGAGCTATATGCTCAGTCCGTTAAATCCAAAGTAGTTGATCAACGGCTTGGTTCACACCAGTTCTGGCAAATAGCAAATAGGATCCTGAACAGAAGCGTGCGTTCTATCCCAACCATTATCAATGGTTCAGAGGTCATCTCGTCAGCATCTGACAAGGCCAAACTATTTACCAAGAACTTTGCAGCTAATTCTACCCTCTGCAATGAAGGCCATCAACTCCCCATATTTCCTCCTACAACACACAACACGTTAGATAACATACAAATATCTGTGCGTGAGGTCACCAAGCTAATCAAGAACCTTAATTCCAGTAAAGCAACTGGCCCTGACGGCATTCCAGTTATAGTGCTGAACTTGCCCCCATACTTACCAAACTGTTTAAGCGTTGCCTTAAGGAGAAGTGCTTTCCAACACCTTGGAAAACCTCATCAGTATGCCCTGTATTTAAGAATTAAGGTGATAAGCCATCTTCCTCTCAGTACAGACCAATAAGCCTCCTGTGTGTCATGAGTAAGTTGCTGGAATCCATATTAAATAGGGAAGTAGTCAACCGCCTCAACAGAAATAATCTTCTTAGTGACACGCAATATGGTTTCCATTCTGCTAGATCTACAGCAGATGTGCTAACAGTTATATCACATAGAATTAGCGAATCTCTCGACAAAGGCTTCATTTCTAGGGCAATTGCTCTTGACATATCAAAGGCCTTCGATAAGGTATGGCATAAAGTCCTACTTCACAAGATTTCCAGCTACGGTATAACTGGAAATCATTTCTCTCTGATAGGCTCATAAGAGTAGTGGTCGATGGACAGAAATCAGAGGCCCACAGTCTTAATGCTGGAGTTCCTCAGGGGTCCAACTCTCTTCTTAATCTACATCAATGATCTCCCAAAACACATGCTTAAATCATTCGTTGACATCTATGCTGATGACACGACTATCTATTGCAACACATCAAAGACCGTAAATGATAATGTTCTCTCTGATTCTGTCTCCTCAGATCTTGAGCGTGTGGTTCAGTGGGGGAAGAGGTGGCTGGTTACCTTTAATGCATCTAAGACCAAGCTCCTATCATTACATCATAAACGCTCTGATCCCCATCTGGCATCAATTGAAATGAATGGCTCTCCTCTTGGGGAGGCCCCATGTTTTGATAAGCTTCTAAGTTTGACCTTTACTCCTGATCTGAAATCGAACACATACATCAAGTCTGTGGCCAAGGTCTCTGGGAAAATGGTGGGATCCTTCTACCGCTCCAGAAGATATCTCATTAATGATGCAATTCTCTATCTATATAAAAGCCAAGTACGTCCAAGGATGGAGTACTGCTGCCACATCTGGGCAGGAGCTACTAAAAACAGCCTATCCTGCCTTGACAGAGTACAAAATAGACTTTGTGGCTTGGTGGGGGATGATCTTTTCTCTTCCCTGCAACCTCTCTCCCACGCAAGTGACATTGCGAGCCTGTCTCTGTTTTATCGTTATTTCCATAGCAAGTGCTCGTCTGAGCTCCATTCTCTGGTCCCCTCCCCCCGTCAATCTTTCACGAAAAACACCCGACTAGCTGAAACCACTGTCAATAATTTTCCCCACTCTTTATCCATGCCTAAATCAAAACGTAGATTCCATGAACAAAGCTTCTTTCTTAGAACTGCACGGCTGTGGAACTCTCTGCCGCCTGCATGTTCCGCCCCCCCCCCGAATTTAACTTGGATGTCTTCAAGTCCAATACAAACAAATTCCTAATGAACCGCCCGTTAAGTAATGACACCTTATCAAATCCCCAATTATTAACTATTACTACGATACTATCCCATTGATTACTATACACACAATAACTCTTATCCCCGAGTGGCTCCTGTGCCTTGATAAGTGGTGATCTCCCATGTAAAAAAAAAATTATATACATACACACATATATATATATATATATATATATATACACACATACTATTCCCTAGTTTAAATTTTTCAATAAATACATACATATCAGGATATATTTTTCTATTATAAACCTTTTCCTCATATATATCTATTATATATATAAATCCGTAATCCTGTCTGTTTGTTTGTTTGTTTGTTCACAATTTGATTTATATAGACAAAACTTCCTGCTGAAAACGGTTATCTATATAAATTTTATTTACTATAAGATTTTCTATATAAATAAATAGAATCACGATCAATATATATACACTATATTGAAGACAATGTACATAATAGAACTAATCTAATTTGCATATTATATTAAAGAAAATCTTTTTAAATAATTCGCTCAATTAAAATTACTGATTATAGTAATGTAATTGATGTAATTGTTCTATTTAAGAGTATTATTTAAAGTTAATTTATTTAAATTATTTTAATTCAAGTTATTTTGTACTATTTGCTAAACTGGCACATTTTAAGTAATATTCACTGATATTTCACTTCCGGTTATGAACGGATATAGTTTTTAACCAAATCGAGAGATATGGTGATAAAATGATTTGTTTTAATTATTTATTTTCTATAAATGTAAAAGTTACAAATATTGATAAAAAAAATAAATAATTAGGCTAAGGATGATTTTATTTTTCGACGAAATATTTTAAATCGTTAGCCCTCTATTAAAGTCTCGGCTATAAATGTCGATTCATTGTAAGGTGTGAGCACGTTTACCAAAAGGTTAAAATTTATTTCCTACGGACGATTTTAAAATCATTTTTCAATTATTCACTTGACTGTCTGAATTTTATTATCGTTTCCATAATACTTTGAAAAAGAAACAAGGTAAAGTAATGCTTTTTATATTAGATATATTCCTACGCGTTTTTTTTTTCACTTTGTTTTCTTCGATTTTCTTTTGAGAAAGATCTTATGTTTTCTTGTCTGGGTAATTGATTTAGTTGATAATATATATGTGTGGGGGAGTTTCGACGTAATTATGGGGGGTTTTTTTCGGGGGAGGGGGGTGTCGCTTTATGTCTCAGCGTCACTCAAAGAAAAATAATTGCAGAAGTACAAAAATGCAGGTGTTTTTATCTGTTTAGTACTTCTGCAGTTTACGAACCGTGCTATTTTTTAGATATGATTTACAAGTGTAATGCAATTTTTGCCGTATCTTTTGTTTATTAAATTTTTATGTGAAAGTCCTTCCTTTATTAAAAATGGGGTACTTTTTATATACACAACCAAGCATAGTTTATCCGCAAAAATCTTAATTTACAGTTTTGGGAGCAACACAAACTGAAAACGGACCTGTACAGTTTTTTTTCCTACGTAATGTAGAACTTTCGTTTACATTTTTACCAGTGGTATCTTTTTCACATTTTTGACATCATCACTACTAATTTACCCCTATTTAATCTAATCTATATACCTATAATTCCGTATTCCTTTGGTGTGGAGTGATATTCATATTAAAAAACCTATTTTTCTACTTATTTAAAAAGAAAATACAATTTTCTTATATATGAGTTATCGAATTGCATTTATTAGCAAAAGATCTAAATAATATGCATATTCTTTTAAACATTCATTTTAATTAATTCCCTATTAGTTTTTTCGGTTTTCTTATAGGGTGATCACCTTTAGTTAACTATTACGGGTAATTATATTTATGCAGATATTCTACATGATTTATACTTGCGGAATATTTGCATAAAAAGCTTACAATGAACCCAAAACCGTTTCCATATATATTTATGTATACGTATATATTTTTGTTTCATCTATCTGTCTATCTATCTATATATCTATAAAAGTGAACGTGTCTCTGTGTGTGTGTGTGTGTGTGTGTGTGTGTGTGTGTGTGTGTGTACATTTCCTTACGCAATAACTCTGTCAATTTTTAGTCTATAGACTCGAAATTTGAAATACAGGGTACTGAGGTTTGGAAAAATCGATGTGACCGGGGTCAGCCAGAAATTTTGCTGTTAAGGGGTCAAATTTCAACGATTTGACCTTTAAGAACTCTACCAAACTCCTCCGACAATTTTGTGTCTAGACACTTGAAATTTTAGATATAGGTTCCTTGAACATGGATCTAACTTAATAACTCGATTTGAGCCCCAAACAATAAATTTTAAGGGGTCAAATTTTAAAAAATTAACCATTTTTTTTTTTTTTTTTTTTTTGCTTTTTTGCTCAGCATACACCTCCAAACACCCGGGCAACGCCGGGCCCCCCTGCTAGTATATATATATATATATATATATATATATATATATATATATCACGACCAGAACAATGTCGGTACTGTCTGTTTCAAATACTAAAATTGGTCTATTTTACCGGACTCGTTTCAGTCTCTGTTTATAAATATTGCTCCAGAAAATATTGTTTTCCTTCTCTTCTAATACAAGATATGTTGGCGATATGAAATATAAAGTTTCCAGAAAAAAGAATTCCAAAGTTAAATTTCAAAATCTTACTTTCTTAAAGCTGAACTTATTCAAAACTTGGTCGCCATTATAGACGCACGGGGGTGCACTGCAAGCTGTAAAGAAACAAAGAAAAGTGTTAAATTTAAAATAATTTAAATTCTGCAATCTATATATAAATACGCTAAGGCAGTTTTGTGCTCGTACATACATTATTATCCTCCACCCCTTTTTTAAACAATGGTATCGCCCGATCTCCGAAAACGCAAAGTAAAACGTAAATTTAAAAAATTTTTCTAATGTCGCTGTTGTCTTCAACGTGTAATCCAAAATAATATATCCTTTCTTGGTGGTCTGGCTGAGTTCAAAGTATTGTATCTCTTCTGTCCAAAGATCGTTTAATAATATCGCTGAATTTACATCGGATCAGACGTTCATAGAATGCAATTGTGTCACAAAAATAGACATAAGTTTTGGAGACACATATAGATATAATCTGAAACTACATGAACTAAAATACTTATAGAAATATGTTCCAGTTCAAACAAAGGTGGTACAATAATATCGTGGGATCTTCTTCGGCGCCAGAATACCATGCAATTGAAATATTTTCAACATACAATAAAGGATACAACTGTGGAATTTCCACAAATCATGCTAGTAAACATCTATATTATAAGTAAAATCTATATGGTAAGTGTGATGTAGCTGCTGTTGTATTCCCGAACAGGCAAATAAAGCCCTATACCAAGATCAAACAGAACTTTTCTGGGGCAAAATTTTACGAGAAATTCAATGATGGTATTCATTTTGTATGGTTGTCGGGGTTCTGTGTGAGCATTAATAAGTCGCGAAAATAATGTTAGTTTTTATCGAAATTGTTTTCAGAACATTTTCTCTGGTGTCAGACTAAATCGATTTTTAACACCATTTGATAAATGACTTATTGCGAGGTATTTTCATAGTAGCAGTTGAAAAATTATCTTGCGTTGGGTATGCCACTCCATTATTAGAAAGTTTCAGTATGTAAATACTGGTGTAGGTTTATCCTTTCCAATTTTGTTCAAAATCGGATTTCTTGGTGGCAATGCTGTCTTGTGGGTATTCTTTTTATGAATTAGAGCTCCTTGTCGCCAGATGTGTTGTGGCATGAAAAGATCACTAAGAAAGGCTTGGACATGGGTATAGTTTAGAAAGTTTACAATTAGACAGAATACATACACAACGGGGGTTGCAGTAATTAATGCAAATATGGCGTACTACCAGTGACTCTCTAAAATGGTATCTTATCTTTATGTATATTTATAGCGTGGTACTCATGCAGAGAGTGATCCGTGCTGAAATAATAACGTTATGTAAAAAGCTATTCTTAACGTGGGGAGGGGTGTTTTGTACTTATTTTGTACTTTAACCTTACAACCGAATAAAAACAAAAACAAAACTTTAAATGTGGAAATACAATTTTAAAAATAGCGCGGATCACTCTCTGCAGTAGCACCTATAGCGTTGATATATTGTGCATTCATTGGTGACTCCTACCAACAGTTTTAATAAACTTTTCTTTAAGGAGAAGATGTTTAAATGAGCTTCCCGTTAAAGAACATATTTTAATAAACGTTCCGTTTAAAAGAACATATCTTATAGTAATCTTTCCGTTAAAGTATATTTTAAAAATGTATTTCCTTGTGTCTAAATAACCTTTATCTCAAAAGAAAAGATCTTTTAACTTTTTTTTTTCAAAGTAAAGGGGCGTTTCCATTTTTTCGTTTAAGAAAACGCGTTACTAATATTTCATTCAAAAGAAAAAAAATTTAACTATTTTTTTTTTTTCAAAAGAAAATGATATGTTATACTTTTGATAACATTTCCCTTAAAATATGTGTTTAAATAATTTTTTCTTCAATAAATGAAATCGTTTACTATTAATAATATTTCTTTTCTTTAAAAGATATATTTTAAACCTTTCTTCAAAATAAACCTTTCTACTAAAGAAAGGATTGTTTTAAATATAAAGAGAAAAAACCGTTACATTATAACAATGATGGTTGGTTGGTTGATTGCTTTTGTTTTACGGCATATCAACCCTTTTCGTGTTATTTAATGCCGATTCCAAAGATTTTGAAGAACAATTTTTTAATAGAATATATTTGTTTGCTGTTTTGTTTGTTTTTTTTTTGTTTTGTTTTTCGAGTCAGTTTCTATTTAACCCATAGTTAGGACCCTAACAGGTACTACCACTCCGGGTCAGAGTGGACCTGGGTAATTAAAGGGTGGCTGCACACACATCCAAAGCCCGCAAGCTGGGGACATCACCATCGGATATAGTTTAAGGTCATATCCAGGATCAGCAATGTTGGAATAACTTGACAAAAAAAAAAAATGACAAAACTGAAAAAAAAAAAAAAAGACTGTTTTCGTTTCAAAATACTCACTTATATTCGTGACGCCAGTCCATTGATCTATTGCTAGCATTTCGGTGGCGTATTTAAACCATGAAAGATATTTTAACCAAATAAAATATACTGGTACACTCCTGCAATAATACAACGAAAAAGATGTTAAAGATATTGTATTGTTTGATTAATACCGTTAGAGTTAGCAAAAATTAACTTGAACCAGCATTGAAAATGTATTATAACAGATATGACATCATAAACACAGAGTAATAGAAAAAAGAGCATTTAGAAGAACACGAGGCAAAGGAAATATAATGACAGGGGTTGATAAGATATGCTCAATTATTGATCTTGATCTCTCTTCTCCCGTTCTTTTTCGCTTACATTGGTTAGTGATTTGGAATAAACATCACATTGAATAAACGATTCGCTAAATTTGGCTATTTCAAACTGCTGTTCTTATCTTGAGTGCTATTTGCACAAAGTTTAGACCTATGTAAGCACCGAATTTATTTACGTGTATCTTGTCGAACTCGGGAATCTTTCTGTCGAACTCGGGAATCTGCACGAAATTTAGACCGGAAACTTTTATTAACCCACGGGGGTAGCATGCTTTCGTTCCGTCAGTAAGGGCCCGGGGGTGTAACAGATACAGTATTTGGTAAGTGACGGTTTTCTGGATGTTAAAATTTAGGCATGTACATATATTCGTATGTACAGCATTCGCTCATACACTACTTATCACGATGAACTTTGGAATATTTCTGCTATACGTAAGAGTTCCAAATGTAGGTTATATTTAGTTTGATTTTGTTTCATGAAAAGTGGAGTAAAGAGAATAGAAGCCGTTCGAGAAAATTCAATATTTGTGTCATTTTAATATGTATTCAATTAATAAAAACTTTCAAATTTCTTTGAAAGGCTTTAAAGAAACTTGAAACGAAAAAAATGGGCGCACATATCGTTTGAAAACTAGAAACAAAAAATAGGATTTCCTTGCATTCAATTACTTCTCACTAAGCTAAAACTTAAAATTGTAGGCATTGTTTAGTATCGATATCATTTCAATTTTAGACATTGTCTATTATCAATATCATTTCAATTTTTTGCATTGTCTACTATCAATATCATTTCAATTTTAGACATTGTCTATTATCAATATCATTTCAATTTTTTGCATTGTCTAGTACCAATACCATTTTAATTTTAGGCATTGTCTAGTATCGATATCATTACAATTTTAGGCATTGTCTAGTATCAATACCATTTAATTGTAGGCATTGTCTAGTATCGATATCATTTCAATTTTAGGCATTGTCTAGTATCAATACCATTTCAATTTTAGGCATTGTCTAGTATCAATATCATTTCAATTTTAGACATTGTCTAGTATCAATATCATTTCAATTTTAGGCATTGTCTAGTATCAATATCATTTCAATTTTAGGCATTGTCTAGTATCAATACCATTTCAATTTTAGGCATTGTCTAGTATCAATATCATTTCAATTTTAGACATTGTCTAGTATCGATATCATTTCAATTTTAGGCATTGTCTAGTATCAATATCATTTCAATTTTAGGCATTGTCTAGTATCAATACCATTTAATTGTAGGCATTGTCTAGTATCGATATCATTTCAATTTTAGGCATTGTCTAGTATCAATACCATTTCAATTTTAGGCATTGTCTAGTATCAATATCATTTCAATTTTAGACATTGTCTAGTATCAATATCATTTCAATTTTAGGCATTGTCTAGTATCAATATCATTTCAATTTTAGGCATTGTCTAGTATCAATACCATTTAATTGTAGGCATTGTCTAGTATCGATATCATTTCAATTTTAGGCATTGTCTAGTATCAATACCATTTCAATTTTAGGCATTGTCTAGTATCAATATCATTTCAATTTTAGACATTGTCTAGTATCGATATCATTTCAATTTTAGGCATTGTCTAGTATCAATATCATTTCAATTTTAGGCATTGTCTAGTATCAATACCATTTAATTGTAGGCATTGTCTAGTATCGATATCATTTCAATTTTAGGCATTGTCTAGTATCAATACCATTTCAATTTTAGGCATTGTCTAGTATCAATATCATTTCAATTTTAGACATTGTCTAGTATCAATATCATTTCAATTTTAGGTATTGTCTAGTATCAATATCATTTCAATTTTAGGCATTGTCTAGTATCAATACCATTTAATTGTAGGCATTGTCTAGTATCGATATCATTTCAATTTTAGGCATTGTCTAGTATCAATACCATTTCAATTTTAGGCATTGTCTAGTATCAATATCATTTCAATTTTAGACATTGTCTAGTATCAATACCATTTCAATTTTAGGCATTGTCTAGTATCAATATCATTTCAATTTTAGGCATTGTCTAGTATCAATACCATTTTAATTTTAGGCATTGTCTAGTATCAATATCATTTCAATTTTAGACATTGTCTAGTATCAATATCATTTCAATTTTAGGCATTGTCTAGTATCAATATCATTTTAATTTTAGACATTGTCTAGTATCGATATCATTTCAATTTAAGGCATTGTCTAGTATCAATATCATTTTAATTTTAGGCATTGTCTAGTATCAATATCATTTCAATTTTAGACATTGTCTAGTATCAATATCATTTCAATTTTAGACATTGTCTAGTATCGATATCATTTCAATTTTAGACATTGTCTAGTATCAATATCATTTTAATTTTAGGCATTGTCTAGTATCGATATCATTTCAATTTTAGACATTGTCTAGTATCAATATCATTTCAATTTTAGACATTGTCTAGTATCAATATCATTTCAATTTTAGGCATTGTCTAGTATCAATATCATTTTGATTTTAGACATTGTCTAGTATCGATATCATTTCAATTTAAGGCATTGTCTAGTATCAATATCATTTTAATTTTAGGCATTGTCTAGTATCAATATCATTTCCATTTTAGGCATTGTCTAGTATCAATATCATTTCAATTTAAGACATTGTCTAGTATCAATATCATTTCAATTTTAGGCATTGTCTAGTATCAATATCATTTCAATTTTAGGCATTGTCTAGTATCAATATCATTTTAATTTTAGGCATTGTCTAGTATCAATATCATTTCAATTTTAGGCATTGTCTAGTATCAATATCATTTCAATTTTAGGCATTGTCTAGTATCAATATCATTTTAATTTTAGACATTGTCTAGTATCAATATCATTTCAATTTTAGGCATTGTCTAGTATCAATATCATTTCAATTTTAGGCATTGTCTAGTATCAATATCATTTTAATTTTAGGCATTGTCTAGTATCAATATCATTTTAATTTTAGGCATTGTCTAGTATCAATATCATTTTAATTTTAGGCATTGTCTAGTATCAATATCATTTCAATTTTAGGCATTGTCTAGTATCAATATCATTTCAATTTTAGGCATTGTCTAGTATCAATATCATTTTAATTTTAGGCATTGTCTAGTATCAATATCATTTCAATTTTAGACATTGTCTAGTATCAATATCATTTTAATTTTAGGCATTGTCTAGTATCAATATCATTTTAATTTTAGGCATTGTCTAGTATCAATATCATTTCAATTTTAGACATTGTCTAGTATCAATATCATTTTAATTTTAGGCATTGTCTAGTATCAATATCATTTCAATTTTAGGCATTGTCTAGTATCAATATCATTTCAATTTTAGGCATTGTCTAGTATCAATATCATTTTAATTTTAGGCATTGTCTAGTATCAATATCATTTCAATTTTAGGCATTGTCTAGTATCAATATCATTTTAATTTTAGGCATTGTCTAGTATCAATATCATTTCAATTTTAGGCATTGTCTAGTATCAATATCATTTCAATTTTAGGCATTGTCTAGTATCAATATCATTTTAATTTTAGACATTGTCTAGTATCGATATCATTTCAATTTAAGGCATTGTCTAGTATCGATATCATTTTAATTTTAGGCATTGTCTAGTATCAATATCATTTTAATTTTAGGCATTGTCTAGTATCAATATCATTTCAATTTTAGGCATTGTCTAGTATCAATATCATTTTAATTTTAGGCATTGTCTAGTATCAATATCATTTCAATTTTAGGCATTGTCTAGTATCAATATCATTTCAATTTTAGGCATTGTCTAGTATCAATATCATTTTAATTTTAGACATTGTCTAGTATCGATATCATTTCAATTTAAGGCATTGTCTAGTATCAATATCATTTTAATTTTAGGCATTGTCTAGTATCAATATCATTTTAATTTTAGACATTGTCTAGTATCAATATCATTTCAATTTTAGGCATTGTCTAGTATCAATATCATTTCAATTTTAGGCATTGTCTAGTATCAATATCATTTCAATTTTAGGCATTGTCTAGTATCAATATCATTTTAATTTTAGGCATTGTCTAGTATCAATATCATTTCAATTTTAGGCATTGTCTAGTATCAATATCATTTTAATTTTAGGCATTGTCTAGTATCAATATCATTTCAATTTTAGGCATTGTCTAGTATCAATATCATTTCAATTTTAGGCATTGTCTAGTATCAATATCATTTCAATTTTAGGCATTGTCTAGTATCAATATCATTTTAATTTTAGGCATTGTCTAGTATCAATATCATTTTAATTTTAGGCATTGTCTAGTATCAATATCATTTCCATTTTAGGCATTGTCTAGTATCAATATCATTTCAATTTTAGGCATTGTCTAGTATCAATATCATTTCAATTTTAGGCATTGTCTAGTATCAATATCATTTTAATTTTAGGCATTGTCTAGTATCAATATCATTTCAATTTTAGGCATTGTCTAGTATCAATATCATTTTAATTTTAGGCATTGTCTAGTATCAATATCATTTCAATTTTAGGCATTGTCTAGTATCAATATCATTTCAATTTTAGGCATTGTCTAGTATCAATATCATTTCAATTTTAGACATTGTCTAGTATCGATATCATTTCAATTTTAGGCATTGTCTAGTATCAATATCATTTCAATTTTAGACATTGTCTAGTATCAATATCATTTCCATTTTAGACATTGTCTAGTATCAATATCATTTCAATTTTAGGCATTGTCTAGTATCAATATCATTTCAATTTTAGGCATTGTCTAGTATCAATATCATTTCAATTTTAGGCATTGTCTAGTATCAATATCATTTCAATTTTAGGCATTGTCTAGTATCGATATCATTTTAATTTTAGACATTGTCTAGTATCGATATCATTTCAATTTAAGGCATTGTCTAGTATCAATATCATTTTAATTTTAGGCATTGTCTAGTATCAATATCATTTTAATTTTAGACATTGTCTAGTATCAATATCATTTCAATTTTAGGCATTGTCTAGTATCAATATCATTTTAATTTTAGGCATTGTCTAGTATCAATATCATTTCAATTTTAGGCATTGTCTAGTATCAATATCATTTCAATTTTAGGCATTGTCTAGTATCAATATCATTTCAATTTTAGGCATTGTCTAGTATCAATATCATTTTAATTTTAGGCATTGTCTAGTATCAATATCATTTCAATTTTAGGCATTGTCTAGTATCAATATCATTTCAATTTTAGGCATTGTCTAGTATCAATATCATTTCAATTTTAGGCATTGTCTAGTATCAATATCATTTTAATTTTAGACATTGTCTAGTATCAATATCATTTTAATTTTAGGCATTGTCTAGTATCAATATCATTTTAATTTTAGACATTGTCTAGTATCAATATCATTTTAATTTTAGACATTGTCTAGTATCAATATCATTTCAATTTTAGGCATTGTCTAGTATCAATATCATTTCAATTTTAGGCATTGTCTAGTATCAATATCATTTCAATTTTAGGCATTGTCTAGTATCAATATCATTTCAATTTTAGGCATTGTCTAGTATCAATATCATTTTAATTTTAGACATTGTCTAGTATCAATATCATTTTAATTTTAGGCATTGTCTAGTATCAATATCATTTTAATTTTAGACATTGTCTAGTATCAATATCATTTTAATTTTAGACATTGTCTAGTATCAATATCATTTCAATTTTAGGCATTGTCTAGTATCAATATCATTTCAATTTTAGGCATTGTCTAGTATCAATATCATTTTAATTTTAGACATTGTCTAGTATCAATATCATTTTAATTTTAGGCATTGTCTAGTATCAATATCATTTTAATTTTAGACATTGTCTAGTATCAATATCATTTTAATTTTAGACATTGTCTAGTATCAATATCATTTCAATTTTAGGCATTGTCTAGTATCAATATCATTTTAATTTTAGACATTGTCTAGTATCAATATCATTTTAATTTTAGACATTGTCTAGTATCAATATCATTTTAATTTTAGGCATTGTCTAGTATCAATATCATTTTAATTTTAGACATTGTCTAGTATCAATATCATTTTAATTTTAGGCATTGTCTAGTATCAATATCATTTCAATTTAAGGCATTGTCTAGTATCAATATCATTTTAATTTTAGGCATTGTCTAGTATCAATATCATTTCAATTTTAGGCATTGTCTAGTATCAATATCATTTCAATTTTAGGCATTGTCTAGTATCAATATCATTTCAATTTTAGGCATTGTCTAGTATCAATATCATTTTAATTTTAGGCATTGTCTAGTATCAATATCATTTTAATTTTAGGCATTGTCTAGTATCAATATCATTTCAATTTTAGGCATTGTCTAGTATCAATATCATTTCAATTTTAGGCATTGTCTAGTATCAATATCATTTTAATTTTAGGCATTGTCTAGTATCAATATCATTTCAATTTTAGGCATTGTCTAGTATCAATATCATTTTAATTTTAGACATTGTCTAGTATCAATATCATTTTAATTTTAGGCATTGTCTAGTATCAATATCATTTCCATTTTAGGCATTGTCTAGTATCAATATCATTTTAATTTTAGACATTGTCTAGTATCAATATCATTTTAATTTTAGACATTGTCTAGTATCAATATCATTTTAATTTTAGGCATTGTCTAGTATCAATATCATTTCAATTTTAGGCATTGTCTAGTATCAATATCATTTCAATTTTAGGCATTGTCTAGTATCAATATCATTTTAATTTTAGGCATTGTCTAGTATCAATATCATTTCAATTTTAGGCATTGTCTAGTATCAATATCATTTTAATTTTAGGCATTGTCTAGTATCAATATCATTTTAATTTTAGGCATTGTCTAGTATCAATATCATTTCAATTTTAGGCATTGTCTAGTATCAATATCATTTTAATTTTAGACATTGTCTAGTATCAATATCATTTTAATTTTAGGCATTGTCTAGTATCAATATCATTTCCATTTTAGGCATTGTCTAGTATCAATATCATTTTAATTTTAGACATTGTCTAGTATCAATATCATTTTAATTTTAGACATTGTCTAGTATCAATATCATTTTAATTTTAGGCATTGTCTAGTATCAATATCATTTCAATTTTAGGCATTGTCTAGTATCAATATCATTTCAATTTTAGGCATTGTCTAGTATCAATATCATTTTAATTTTAGGCATTGTCTAGTATCAATATCATTTCAATTTTAGGCATTGTCTAGTATCAATATCATTTTAATTTTAGGCATTGTCTAGTATCAATATCATTTCAATTTTAGGCATTGTCTAGTATCAATATCATTTTAATTTTAGACATTGTCTAGTATCAATATCATTTTAATTTTAGGCATTGTCTAGTATCAATATCATTTCAATTTTAGGCATTGTCTAGTATCAATATCATTTTAATTTTAGGCATTGTCTAGTATCAATATCATTTCCATTTTAGGCATTGTCTAGTATCGATATCATTTCAATTTTAGGCATTGTCTAGTATCAATATCATTTTAATTTTAGGCATTGTCTAGTATCAATATCATTTTAATTTTAGACATTGTCTAGTATCGATATCATTTCAATTTAAGGCATTGTCTAGTATCAATATCATTTTAATTTTAGGCATTGTCTAGTATCGATATCATTTCAATTTTAGGCATTGTCTAGTATCAATATCATTTTAATTTTAGACATTGTCTAGTATCGATATCATTTCAATTTAAGGCATTGTCTAGTATCAATATCATTTTAATTTTAGGCATTGTCTAGTATCGATATCATTTCAATTTAAGGCATTGTCTAGTATCAATATCATTTTAATTTTAGACATTGTCTAGTATCGATATCATTTCAATTTAAGGCATTGTCTAGTATAAATATCATTTTAATTTTAGGCATTGTCTAGTATCGATATCATTTCAATTTTAGGCATTGTCTAGTATCAATATCATTTTAATTTTAGACATTGTCTAGTATCGATATCATTTCAATTTAAGGCATTGTCTAGTATCAATATCATTTTAATTTTAGGCATTGTCTAGTATCAATATCATTTTAATTTTAGACATTGTCTAGTATCAATAACATTTTAATTTTAGACATTGTCTAGTATCAATATCATTTTAATTTTAGACATTGTCTAGTATCGATATCATTTCAATTTAAGGCATTGTCTAGTATCAATATCATTTTAATTTTAGGCATTGTCTAGTATCAATATCATTTCAATTTTAGGCATTGTCTAGTATCAATATCATTTCAATTTTAGGCATTGTCTAGTATCAATATCATTTCAATTTTAGGCATTGTCTAGTATCAATATCATTTTAATTTTAGGCATTGTCTAGTATCAATATCATTTCAATTTTAGGCATTGTCTAGTATCAATATCATTTTAATTTTAGACATTGTCTAGTATCAATATCATTTTAATTTTAGGCATTGTCTAGTATCAATATCATTTCAATTTTAGGCATTGTCTAGTATCAATATCATTTTAATTTTAGACATTGTCTAGTATCAATATCATTTTAATTTTAGGCATTGTCTAGTATCAATATCATTTCAATTTAAGGCATTGTCTAGTATCAATATCATTTTAATTTTAGGCATTGTCTAGTATCAATATCATTTCAATTTTAGGCATTGTCTAGTATCAATATCATTTCAATTTTAGGCATTGTCTAGTATCAATATCATTTCAATTTTAGGCATTGTCTAGTATCAATATCATTTTAATTTTAGGCATTGTCTAGTATCAATATCATTTCAATTTTAGGCATTGTCTAGTATCAATATCATTTTAATTTTAGACATTGTCTAGTATCAATATCATTTTAATTTTAGGCATTGTCTAGTATCAATATCATTTCAATTTTAGGCATTGTCTAGTATCAATATCATTTTAATTTTAGGCATTGTCTAGTATCAATATCATTTCCATTTTAGGCATTGTCTAGTATCAATATCATTTTAATTTTAGACATTGTCTAGTATCAATATCATTTTAATTTTAGACATTGTCTAGTATCAATATCATTTTAATTTTAGGCATTGTCTAGTATCAATATCATTTCAATTTTAGGCATTGTCTAGTATCAATATCATTTCAATTTTAGGCATTGTCTAGTATCAATATCATTTTAATTTTAGGCATTGTCTAGTATCAATATCATTTCAATTTTAGGCATTGTCTAGTATCAATATCATTTTAATTTTAGGCATTGTCTAGTATCAATATCATTTCAATTTTAGGCATTGTCTAGTATCAATATCATTTTAATTTTAGACATTGTCTAGTATCAATATCATTTTAATTTTAGGCATTGTCTAGTATCAATATCATTTCAATTTTAGGCATTGTCTAGTATCAATATCATTTTAATTTTAGGCATTGTCTAGTATCAATATCATTTCCATTTTAGGCATTGTCTAGTATCAATATCATTTCAATTTTAGGCATTGTCTAGTATCAATATCATTTTAATTTTAGACATTGTCTAGTATCGATATCATTTCAATTTAAGGCATTGTCTAGTATCAATATCATTTTAATTTTAGGCATTGTCTAGTATCAATATCATTTTAATTTTAGACATTGTCTAGTATCAATAACATTTTAATTTTAGACATTGTCTAGTATCAATATCATTTTAATTTTAGACATTGTCTAGTATCAATATCATTTCAATTTTAGGCATTGTCTAGTATCAATATCATTTTAATTTTAGACATTGTCTAGTATCAATATCATTTTAATTTTAGACATTGTCTAGTATCAATATCATTTTAATTTTAGGCATTGTCTAGTATCAATATCATTTCAATTTTTGGCATTGTCTAGTATCAATATCATTTCAATTTTAGGCATTGTCTAGTATCAATATCATTTTAATTTTAGACATTGTCTAGTATCGATATCATTTCAATTTAAGGCATTGTCTAGTATCAATATCATTTTAATTTTAGGCATTGTCTAGTATCAATATCATTTCAATTTTAGGCATTGTCTAGTATCAATATCATTTTAATTTTAGACATTGTCTTGTATCAATATCATTTTAATTTTAGGCATTGTCTAGTATCAATATCATTTCAATTTTAGGCATTGTCTAGTATCAATATCATTTCAATTTTAGGCATTGTCTAGTATCAATATCATTTTAATTTTAGACATTGTCTAGTATCGATATCATTTCAATTTTAGGCATTGTCTAGTATCAATATCATTTTAATTTTAGACATTGTCTAGTATCAATATCATTTTAATTTTAGGCATTGTCTAGTATCAATATCATTTCAATTTTAGGCATTGTCTAGTATCAATATCATTTTAATTTTAGACATTGTCTAGTATCAATATCATTTTAATTTTAGACATTGTCTAGTATCAATATCATTTCAATTTTAGGCATTGTCTAGTATCAATATCATTTTAATTTTAGACATTGTCTAGTATCAATATCATTTTAATTTTAGACATTGTCTAGTATCAATATCATTTTAATTTTAGGCATTGTCTAGTATCAATATCATTTCAATTTAAGGCATTGTCTAGTATCAATATCATTTTAATTTTAGGCATTGTCTAGTATCAATATCATTTCAATTTTAGGCATTGTCTAGTATCAATATCATTTCAATTTTAGGCATTGTCTAGTATCAATATCATTTCAATTTTAGGCATTGTTTAGTATCAATATCATTTTAATTTTAGGCATTGTCTAGTATCAATATCATTTCAATTTTAGGCATTGTCTAGTATCAATATCATTTCAATTTTAGACATTGTCTAGTATCAATATCATTTTAATTTTAGGCATTGTCTAGTATCAATATCATTTTAATTTTAGGCATTGTCTAGTATCAATATCATTTTAATTTTAGACATTGTCTAGTATCAATATCATTTTAATTTTAGACATTGTCTAGTATCAATATCATTTCAATTTTAGGCATTGTCTAGTATCAATATCATTTTAATTTTAGACATTGTCTAGTATCAATATCATTTTAATTTTAGGCATTGTATAGTATCAATATCATTTTAATTTTAGGCATTGTCTAGTATCAATATCATTTTAATTTTAGACATTGTCTAGTATCAATATCATTTTAATTTTAGACATTGTCTAGTATCAATATCATTTTAATTTTAGGCATTGTCTAGTATCAATATCATTTCAATTTTAGGCATTGTCTAGTATCAATATCATTTCAATTTTAGGCATTGTCTAGTATCAATATCATTTTAATTTTAGACATTGTCTAGTATCGATATCATTTCAATTTAAGGCATTGTCTAGTATCAATATCATTTTAATTTTAGGCATTGTCTAGTATCAATATCATTTTAATTTTAGACATTGTCTAGTATCAATATCATTTCAATTTTAGGCATTGTCTAGTATCAATATCATTTCAATTTTAGACATTGTCTAGTATCAATATCATTTCAATTTTAGGCATTGTCTAGTATCAATATCATTTTAATTTTAGGCATTGTCTAGTATCAATATCATTTCAATTTAAGGCATTGTCTAGTATCAATATCATTTTAATTTTAGGCATTGTCTAGTATCAATATCATTTTAATTTTAGGCATTGTCTAGTATCAATATCATTTTAATTTTAGGCATTGTCTAGTATCAATATCATTTCAATTTTAGACATTGTCTAGTATCAATATCATTTTAATTTTAGGCATTGTCTAGTATCAATATCATTTCAATTTTAGGCATTGTCTAGTATCAATATCATTTCAATTTTAGACATTTTCTAGTATCAATATCATTTCAATTTTAGGCATTGTCTAGTATCAATATCATTTCAATTTTAGACATTGTCTAGTATCAATATCATTTCAATTTTAGGCATTGTCTAGTATCAATATCATTTTAATTTTAGGCATTGTCTAGTATCAATATCATTTCAATTTAAGGCATTGTCTAGTATCAATATCATTTCAATTTTAGGCATTGTCTAGTATCAATATCATTTCAATTTTAGGCATTGTCTAGTATCAATATCATTTCAATTTTAGGCATTGTCTAGTATCAATATCATTTTAATTTTAGACATTGTCTAGTATCAATATCATTTCAATTTAAGGCATTGTCTAGTATCAATATCATTTTAATTTTAGGCATTGTCTAGTATCAATATCATTTCAATTTAAGGCATTGTCTAGTATCAATATCATTTCAATTTTAGGCATTGTCTAGTATCAATATCATTTCAATTTTAGGCATTGTCTAGTATCAATATCATTTCAATTTTAGGCATTGTCTAGTATCAATATCATTTCAATTTAAGGCATTGTCTAGTATCAATATAATTTCAATTTTAGACATTGTCTAGTATCAATATCATTTTAATTTTAGGCATTGTCTAGTATCAATATCATTTTAATTTTAGGCATTGTCTAGTATCAATATCATTTTAATTTTAGGCATTGTCTAGTATCAATATCATTTCAATTTTAGGCATTGTCTAGTATCAATATCATTTTAATTTTAGGCATTGTCTATTATCAATATCATTTCAATTTAAGACATTGTCTAGTATCAATATCATTTTAATTTTAGGCATTGTCTAGTATCAATATCATTTCAATTTAAGGCATTGTCTAGTATCAATATCATTTCAATTTTAGGCATTGTCTAGTATCAATATCATTTCAATTTTAGGCATTGTCTAGTATCAATATCATTTCAATTTAAGGCATTGTCTAGTATCAATATAATTTCAATTTTAGGCATTGTCTAGTATCAATATCATTTTAATTTTAGGCATTGTCTAGTATCAATATCATTTCAATTTAAGGCATTGTCTAGTATCAATATCATTTCAATTTTAGGCATTGTCTAGTATCAATATCATTTTAATTTTAGACATTGTCTAGTATCAATATCATTTCAATTTTAGGAATTGTCTAGTATCAATATCATTTCAATTTAAGGCATTGTCTAGTATCAATATAATTTCAATTTTAGGCATTGTCTAGTATCAATATCATTTTAATTTTAGGCATTGTCTAGTATCAATATCATTTCAATTTTAGACATTGTCTAGTATCAATATCATTTTAATTTTAGACATTGTCTAGTATCAATATCATTTTAATTTTAGGCATTGTCTAGTATCAATATCATTTTAATTTTAGACATTGTCTAGTATCAATATCATTTTAATTTTAGGCATTGTCTAGTATCAATATCATTTTAATTTTAGGCATTGTCTAGTATCAATATCATTTCAATTTTAGACATTGTCTAGTATCAATATCATTTTAATTTTAGGCATTGTCTAGTATCAATATTATTTTAATTTTAGGCATTGTCTAGTATCAATATCATTTTAATTTTAGACATTGTCTAGTATCAATATCATTTTAATTTTAGGCATTGTCTAGTATCAATATCATTTTAATTTTAGGCATTGTCTAGTATCAATATCATTTCAATTTTAGACATTGTCTAGTATCAATATCATTTTAATTTTAGGCATTGTCTAGTATCAATATCATTTTAATTTTAGGCATTGTCTAGTATAAATATCATTTTAATTATAGACATTGTCTAATATCAATATCATTTTAATTTTAGGCATTGTCTAGTATCAATATCATTTCAATTTAAGGCATTGTCTAGTATCAATATCATTTCAATTTTAGGCATTGTCTAGTATCAATATCATTTCAATTTAAGGCATTGTCTAGTATCAATATAATTTCAATTTTAGGCATTGTCTAGTATCAATATCATTTTAATTTTAGGCATTGTCTAGTATCAATATCATTTCAATTTAAGGCATTGTCTAGTATCAATATCATTTCAATTTTAGGCATTGTCTAGTATCAATATCATTTTAATTTTAGACATTGTCTAGTATCAATATCATTTCAATTTTAGGCATTGTCTAGTATCAATATCATTTCAATTTAAGGCATTGTCTAGTATCAATATAATTTCAATTTTAGGCATTGTCTAGTATCAATATCATTTTAATTTTAGGCATTGTCTAGTATCAATATCATTTCAATTTTAGACATTGTCTAGTATCAATATCATTTTAATTTTAGACATTGTCTAGTATCAATATCATTTTAATTTTAGGCATTGTCTAGTATCAATATCATTTTAATTTTAGGCATTGTCTAGTATCAATATCATTTTAATTTTAGACATTGTCTAGTATCAATATCATTTTAATTTTAGGCATTGTCTAGTATCAATACCATTTCAATTTAAGGCATTGTCTAGTATCAATATAATTTCAATTTTAGGCATTGTCTAGTATCAATATCATTTTAATTTTAGGCATTGTCTAGTATCAATATCATTTCAATTTAAGGCATTGTCTAGTATCAATATCATTTCAATTTTAGGCATTGTCTAGTATCAATATCATTTTAATTTTAGGCATTGTCTAGTATCAATATCATTTCAATTTTAGGCATTGTCTAGTATCAATATCATTTCAATTTTAGGCATTGTCTAGTATCAATATCATTTCAATTTTAGGCATTGTCTAGTATCAATATCATTTCAATTTTAGGCATTGTCTAGTATCAATATCATTTCAATTTTAGGCATTGTCTAGTATCAATATCATTTTAATTTTAGGCATTGTCTAGTATCAATATCATTTCCATTTTAGGCATTGTCTAGTATCAATATCATTTTAATTTTAGACATTGTCTAGTATCAATATCATTTCAATTTAAGGCATTGTCTAGTATCAATATCATTTTAATTTTAGGCATTGTCTAGTATCAATATCATTTCAATTTAAGGCATTGTCTAGTATCAATATCATTTCAATTTTAGGCATTGTCTAGTATCAATATCATTTCAATTTTAGGCATTGTCTAGTATCAATATCATTTCAATTTTAGGCATTGTCTAGTATCAATATCATTTCAATTTAAGGCATTGTCTAGTATCAATATAATTTCAATTTTAGACATTGTCTAGTATCAATATCATTTTAATTTTAGGCATTGTCTAGTATCAATATCATTTTAATTTTAGGCATTGTCTAGTATCAATATCATTTTAATTTTAGGCATTGTCTAGTATCAATATCATTTCAATTTTAGGCATTGTCTAGTATCAATATCATTTTAATTTTAGGCATTGTCTATTATCAATATCATTTCAATTTAAGGCATTGTCTAGTATCAATATCATTTTAATTTTAGGCATTGTCTAGTATCAATATCATTTCCATTTAAGGCATTGTCTAGTATCAATATCATTTCAATTTTAGGCATTGTCTAGTATCAATATCATTTTAATTTTAGGCATTGTCTATTATCAATATCATTTCCATTTAAGGCATTGTCTAGTATCAATATCATTTCAATTTTAGGCATTGTCTATTATCAATATCATTTCAATTTAAGGCATTGTCTAGTATCAATATCATTTTAATTTTAGGCATTGTCTATTATCAATATCATTTCCATTTAAGGCATTGTCTAGTATCAATATCATTTCAATTTTAGGCATTGTCTAGTATCGATATCATTTCAATTTAAGGCATTGTCTAGTATCAATATCATTTTAATTTTAGGCATTGTCTAGTATCAATATCATTTCAATTTTAGACATTGTCTAGTATCAATATCATTTCAATTTAAGGCATTGTCTAGTATCAATATCATTTCAATTTTAGGCATTGTCTAGTATCAATATCATTTCAATTTTAGACATTGTCTAGTATCAATATCATTTCAATTTTAGACATTGTCTAATATCAATATCATTTCCATTTAAGGCATTGTCTAGTATCAATATCATTTCAATTTTAGGCATTGTCTAGTATCGATATCATTTCACTTTAAGGCATTGTCTAGTATCAATATCATTTCAATTTAAGGCATTGTCTAGTATCAATATCATTTTAATTTTAGGCATTGTCTAGTATCAATATCATTTCAATTTAAGGCATTGTCTAGTATCAATATCATTTTAATTTTAGGCATTGTCTAGTATCAATATCATTTCAATTTAAGGCATTGTCTAGTATCAATATCATTTCAATTTAAGGCATTGTCTAGTATCAATATCATTTTAATTTTAGGCATTGTCTAGTATCAATATCATTTCAATTTAAGGCATTGTCTAGTATCAATATCATTTTAATTTTAGGCATTGTCTAGTATCAATATCATTTCAATTTAAGGCATTGTCTAGTATCAATATCATTTTAATTTTAGGCATTGTCTAGTATCAATATCATTTCAATTTAAGGCATTGTCTAGTATCAATATCATTTTAATTTTAGGCATTGTCTAGTATCGATATCATTTCAATTTAAGGCATTGTCTAGTATCAATATCATTTCAATTTAAGGCATTGTCTAGTATCAATATCATTTTAATTTTAGGCATTGTCTAGTATCAATATCATTTCAATTTAAGGCATTGTCTAGTATCAATATCATTTTAATTTTAGGCATTGTCTAGTATCAATATCATTTCAATTTAAGGCATTGTCTAGTATCAATATCATTTCAATTTAAGGCATTGTCTAGTATCAATATCATTTTAATTTTAGGCATTGTCTAGTATCAATATCATTTCCATTTTAGGCATTGTCTAGTATCAATATCATTTCAATTTTAGGCATTGTCTAGTATCAATATCATTTTAATTTTAGGCATTGTCTAGTATCAATATCATTTCCATTTTAGGCATTGTCTAGTATCAATATCATTTCAATTTTAGGCATTGTCTAGTATCAATATCATTTTAATTTTAGGCATTGTCTAGTATCAATATCATTTCCATTTAAGGCATTGTCTAGTATCAATATCATTTCAATTTAAGGCATTGTCTAGTATCAATATCATTTCAATTTTAGGCATTGTCTAGTATCAATATCATTTTAATTTTAGGCATTGTCTAGTATCGATATCATTTCAATTTAAGGCATTGTCTAGTATCAATATCATTTTAATTTTAGGCATTGTCTAGTATCAATATCATTTCAATTTAAGGCATTGTCTAGTATCAATATCATTTTAATTTTAGGCATTGTCTAGTATCAATATCATTTCAATTTAAGGCATTGTCTAGTATCAATATCATTTCAATTTAAGGCATTGTCTAGTATCAATATCATTTCAATTTTAGGCATTGTCTAGTATCAATATCATTTTAATTTTAGGCATTGTCTAGTATCAATATCATTTCAATTTTAGGCATTGTCTAGTATCAATATCATTTCAATTTAAGGCATTGTCTAGTATCAATATCATTTTAATTTTAGGCATTGTCTAGTATCAATATCATTTCAATTTAAGGCATTGTCTAGTATCAATATCATTTCAATTTTAGGCATTGTCTAGTATCAATATCATTTCAATTTTAGGCATTGTCTAGTATCAATATCATTTTAATTTAAGGCATTGTCTAGTATCAATATCATTTCAATTTTAGGCATTGTCTAGTATCAATATCATTTCAATTTTAGGCATTGTCTAGTATCAATATCATTTCAATTTTAGGCATTGTCTAGTATCAATATCATTTCAATTTTAGGCATTGTCTAGTATCAATATCATTTCAATTTTAGGCATTGTCTAGTATCAATATCATTTCAATTTTAGGCATTGTCTAGTATCGATATCATTTCAATTTAAGGCATTGTCTAGTATCAATATCATTTTAATTTTAGGCATTGTCTAGTATCAATATCATTTCAATTTAAGGCATTGTCTAGTATCAATATCATTTTAATTTTAGGCATTGTCTAGTATCAATATCATTTTAATTTAAGACATTGTCTAGTATCAATATCATTTCAATTTTAGGCATTGTCTAGTATCAATATCATTTCAATTTTAGGCATTGTCTAGTATCAATATCATTTCAATTTTAGGCATTGTCTAGTATCGATATCATTTCAATTTAAGGCATTGTCTAGTATCAATATCATTTTAATTTTAGGCATTGTCTAGTATCAATATCATTTCAATTTAAGGCATTGTCTAGTATCAATATCATTTTAATTTTAGGCATTGTCTAGTATCAATATCATTTTAATTTTAGGCATTGTCTAGTATCAATATCATTTTAATTTTAGGCATTGTCTAGTATCAATATCATTTCAATTTAAGGCATTGTCTAGTATCAATATCATTTCAATTTAAGGCATTGTCTAGTATCAATATCATTTCAATTTTAGGCATTGTCTAGTATCAATATCATTTTAATTTTAGGCATTGTCTAGTATCAATATCATTTCAATTTTAGGCATTGTCTAGTATCAATATCATTTCAATTTAAGGCATTGTCTAGTATCAATATCATTTTAATTTTAGGCATTGTCTAGTATCAATATCATTTCAATTTTAGGCATTGTCTAGTATCAATATCATTTCAATTTTAGGCATTGTCTAGTATCAATATCATTTCAATTTTAGGCATTGTCTAGTATCAATATCATTTCAATTTAAGGCATTGTCTAGTATCAATATAATTTCAATTTTAGACATTGTCTAGTATCAATATCATTTCAATTTTAGGTATTGTCTAGTATCAATATCATTTTAATTTTAGGCATTGTCTAGTATCAATATCATTTTAATTTTAGGCATTGTCTAGTATCAATATCATTTCCATTTAAGGCATTGTCTAGTATCAATATCATTTCCATTTAAGGCATTGTCTAGTATCAATATCATTTTAATTTTAGGCATTGTCTAGTATCAATATCATTTTAATTTTAGGCATTGTCTAGTATCAATATCATTTCCATTTAAGGCATTGTCTAGTATCAATATCATTTCCATTTAAGGCATTGTCTAGTATCAATATCATTTTAATTTTAGGCATTGTCTAGTATCAATATTATTTCAATTTAAGGTATTGTCTAGTATCAATATCATTTTAATTTTAGGCATTGTCTAGTATCAATATCATTTCCATTTAAGGCATTGTCTAGTATCAATATCATTTCCATTTAAGGCATTGTCTAGTATCAATATCATTTCAATTTTAGGCATTGTCTAGTATCAATATCATTTCAATTTTAGGCATTGTCTAGTATCAATATCATTTTAATTTTAGGCATTGTCTAGTATCAATATCATTTTAATTTTAGGCATTGTCTACTATCAATATCATTTTAATTTTAGGCATTGTCTAGTATCAATATCATTTCAATTTTAGGCATTGTCTACTATCAATATCATTTTAATTTTAGGCATTGTCTAGTATCAATATCATTTCCATTTAAGGCATTGTCTAGTATCAATATCATTTCCATTTAAGGCATTGTCTAGTATCAATATCATTTCCATTTAAGGCATTGTCTAGTATCAATATCATTTCCATTTAAGGCATTGTCTAGTATCAATATCATTTTAATTTTAGGCATTGTCTAGTATCAATATCATTTCAATTTAAGGCATTGTCTAGTATCAATATCATTTCCATTTAAGGCATTGTCTAGTATCAATATCATTTCCATTTAAGGCATTGTCTAGTATCAATATCATTTCCATTTAAGGCATTGTCTAGTATCAATATCATTTCCATTTAAGGCATTGTCTAGTATCAATATCATTTTAATTTTAGGCATTGTCTAGTATCAATATCATTTTAATTTTAGGCATTGTCTAGTATCAATATCATTTCCATTTAAGGCATTGTCTAGTATCAATATCATTTCCATTTAAGGCATTGTCTAGTATCAATATCATTTCCATTTAAGGCATTGTCTAGTATCAATATCATTTCCATTTAAGGCATTGTCTAGTATCAATATCATTTTAATTTTAGGCATTGTCTAGTATCAATATCATTTCAATTTAAGGCATTGTCTAGTATCAATATCATTTTAATTTTAGGCATTGTCTAGTATCAATATCATTTCCATTTAAGGCATTGTCTAGTATCAATATCATTTCCATTTAAGGCATTGTCTAGTATCAATATCATTTCAATTTTAGGCATTGTCTAGTATCAATATCATTTCAATTTTAGGCATTGTCTAGTATCAATATCATTTCCATTTTAGGCATTGTCTAGTATCAATATCATTTCAATTTTAGGCATTGTCTAGTATCGATATCATTTCAATTTAAGGCATTGTCTAGTATCAATATCATTTCCATTTAAGGCATTGTCTAGTATCAATATCATTTCAATTTTAGGCATTGTCTAGTATCGATATCATTTCAATTTAAGGCATTGTCTAGTATCAATATCATTTTAATTTTAGGCATTGTCTAGTATCAATATCATTTCCATTTTAGGCATTGTCTAGTATCAATATCATTTTAATTTTAGGCATTGTCTAGTATCGATATCATTTTAATTTTAGGCATTGTCTAGTATCGATATCATTTCAATTTTAGGCATTGTCTAGTATCGATATCATTTCAATTTAAGGCATTGTCTAGTATCAATATCATTTTAATTTTAGGCATTGTCTAGTATCAATATCATTTCCATTTAAGACATTGTCTAGTATCAATATCATTTCCATTTAAGGCATTGTCTAGTATCAATATCATTTCAATTTTAGGCATTGTCTAGTATCGATATCATTTCAATTTAAGGCATTGTCTAGTATCAATATCATTTTAATTTTAGGCATTGTCTAGTATCAATATCATTTCCATTTTAGGCATTGTCTAGTATCAATATCATTTTAATTTTAGGCATTGTCTAGTATCGATATCATTTTAATTTTAGGCATTGTCTAGTATCGATATCATTTCAATTTTAGGCATTGTCTAGTATCGATATCATTTTAATTTTAGGCATTGTCTAGTATCGATATCATTTCAATTTTAGGCATTGTCTAGTATCGATATCATTTCAATTTTAGGCATTGTCTAGTATCAATATCATTTCAATTTTAGGCATTGTCTAGTATCAATATCATTTTAATTTTAGGCATTGTCTAGTATCAATATCATTTCAATTTAAGGCATTGTCTAGTATCAATATCATTTCCATTTTAGGCATTGTCTAGTATCAATATCATTTCAATTTTAGGCATTGTCTAGTATCAATATCATTTTAATTTTAGGCATTGTCTAGTATCAATATCATTTCAATTTTAGACATTGTCTAGTATCAATATCATTTCAATTTTAGGCATTGTCTAGTATCAATATCATTTCAATTTTAGGCATTGTCTAGTATCAATATCATTTCAATTTAAGGCATTGTCTAGTATCAATATCATTTCAATTTTAGGCATTGTCTAGTATCAATATCATTTCCATTTTAGGCATTGTCTAGTATCAATATCATTTCAATTTAAGGCATTGTCTAGTATCAATATCATTTCCATTTTAGGCATTGTCTAGTATCAATATCATTTTAATTTTAGGCATTGTCTAGTATCAATATCATTTCAATTTTAGACATTGTCTAGTATCAATATCATTTTAATTTTAGGCATTGTCTAGTATCAATATCATTTCAATTTTAGGCATTGTCTAGTATCAATATCATTTCAATTTTAGGCATTGTCTAGTATCAATATCATTTCCATTTTAGGCATTGTCTAGTATCAATATCATTTCCATTTTAGGCATTGTCTAGTATCAATATCATTTCAATTTTAGACATTGTCTAGTATCAATATCATTTTAATTTTAGGCATTGTCTATTATCAATATCATTTCAATTTTAGGCATTGTCTAGTATCAATATCATTTCAATTTTAGGCATTGTCTATTATCAATATCATTTCAATTTTAGACATTGTCTAGTATCAATATCATTTCAATTTTAGGCATTGTCTAGTATCAATATCATTTCAATTTTAGACATTGTCTAGTATCAATATCATTTTAATTTTAGGCATTGTCTATTATCAATATCATTTCAATTTTTTGCATTGTCTAGTATCAATATCATTTCAAGCTTAGGCATTGTCTAGTATCAATATCATTTCAATTTAAGGCATTGTCTAGTATCAATATCATTTCCATTTTAGGCATTGTCTAGTATCAATATCATTTCAATTTTAGGCATTGTCTAGTATCAATATCATTTTAATTTTAGGCATTGTCTAGTATCAATATCATTTCAATTTAAGGCATTGTCTAGTATCAATATCATTTCAATTGTAGGCATTGTCTAGTATCAATATCATTTCCATTTTAGGCATTGTCTAGTATCAATATCATTTCAATTTTAGGCATTGTCTAGTATCAATATCATTTCAATTTTAGGCATTGTCTAGTATCAATATCATTTCAATTTAAGGCATTGTCTAGTATCAATATCATTTCCATTTTAGGCATTGTCTAGTATCAATATCATTTTAATTTTAGGCATTGTCTAGTATCAATATCATTTCAATTTAAGGCATTGTCTAGTATCAATATCATTTCAATTTTAGGCATTGTCTAGTATCAATATCATTTTAATTTTAGGCATTGTCTAGTATCAATATCATTTCAATTTAAGGCATTGTCTAGTATCAATATCATTTCCATTTTAGGCATTGTCTAGTATCAATATCATTTCAATTTTAGGCATTGTCTAGTATCAATATCATTTTAATTTTAGGCATTGTCTAGTATCAATATCATTTCAATTTTAGACATTGTCTAGTATCAATATCATTTTAATTTTAGACATTGTCTAGTATCAATATCATTTCAATTTTAGACATTGTCTAGTATCAATATCATTTAAATTTTAGGCATTGTCTAGTATCAATATCATTTCAATTTAAGGCATTGTCTAGTATCAATATCATTTCCATTTTAGGCATTGTCTAGTATCAATATCATTTTAATTTTAGGCATTGTCTAGTATCAATATCATTTTAATTTAAGGCATTGTCTAGTATCAATATCATTTCCATTTTAGGCATTGTCTAGTATCAATATCATTTTAATTTTAGGCATTGTCTAGTATCAATATCATTTTAATTTTAGGCATTGTCTAGTATCAATATCATTTCCATTTTAGGCATTGTCTAGTATCAATATCATTTCAATTTAAGGCATTGTCTAGTATCAATATCATTTTAATTTAAGGCATTGTCTAGTATCAATATCATTTCCATTTTAGGCATTGTCTAGTATCAATATCATTTCCATTTTAGGCATTGTCTAGTATCAATATCATTTTAATTTTAGGCATTGTCTAGTATCAATATCATTTCCATTTTAGGCATTGTCTAGTATCAATATCATTTCAATTTAAGGCATTGTCTAGTATCAATATCATTTTAATTTAAGGCATTGTCTAGTATCAATATCATTTCCATTTTAGGCATTGTCTAGTATCAATATCATTTCCATTTTAGGCATTGTCTAGTATCAATATCATTTCCATTTTAGGCATTGTCTAGTATCAATATCATTTTAATTTAAGGCATTGTCTAGTATCAATATCATTTCCATTTTAGGCATTGTCTAGTATCAATATCATTTTAATTTTAGGCATTGTCTAGTATCAATATCATTTCAATTTTAGGCATTGTCTAGTATCAATATCATTTCCATTTTAGGCATTGTCTAGTATCAATATCATTTTAATTTTAGGCATTGTCTAGTATCAATATCATTTCCATTTTAGGCATTGTCTAGTATCAATATCATTTCAATTTAAGGCATTGTCTAGTATCAATATCATTTCCATTTTAGGCATTGTCTAGTATCAATATCATTTCCATTTTAGGCATTGTCTAGTATCAATATCATTTTAATTTAAGGCATTGTCTAGTATCAATATCATTTCAATTTTAGGCATTGTCTAGTATCAATATCATTTTAATTTTAGGCATTGTCTAGTATCAATATCATTTCAATTTTAGGCATTGTCTAGTATCAATATCATTTCAATTTAAGGCATTGTCTAGTATCAATATCATTTCCATTTTAGGCATTGTCTAGTATCAATATCATTTCCATTTTAGGCATTGTCTAGTATCAATATCATTTTAATTTAAGGCATTGTCTAGTATCAATATCATTTCAATTTTAGGCATTGTCTAGTATCAATATCATTTTAATTTTAGGCATTGTCTAGTATCAATATCATTTCAATTTTAGACATTGTCTAGTATCAATATCATTTTAATTTTAGACATTGTCTAGTATCAATATCATTTCAATTTTAGACATTGTCTAGTATCAATATCATTTTAATTTTAGGCATTGTCTAGTATCAATATCATTTCAATTTAAGGCATTGTCTAGTATCAATATCATTTCCATTTTAGGCATTGTCTAGTATCAATATCATTTCCATTTTAGGCATTGTCTAGTATCAATATCATTTTAATTTTAGGCATTGTCTAGTATCAATATCATTTCAATTTAAGGCATTGTCTAGTATCAATATCATTTCAATTTTAGGCATTGTCTAGTATCAATATCATTTCAATTTAAGGCATTGTCTAGTATCAATATCATTTCCATTTTAGGCATTGTCTAGTATCAATATCATTTTAATTTTAGGCATTGTCTAGTATCAATATCATTTTAATTTAAGGCATTGTCTAGTATCAATATCATTTCCATTTTAGGCATTGTCTAGTATCAATATCATTTTAATTTTAGGCATTGTCTAGTATCAATATCATTTCAATTTTAGGCATTGTCTAGTATCAATATCATTTTAATTTTAGGCATTGTCTAGTATCAATATCATTTCAATTTTAGACATTGTCTAGTATCAATATCATTTTAATTTTAGACATTGTCTAGTATCAATATCATTTCAATTTTAGACATTGTCTAGTATCAATATCATTTTAATTTTAGGCATTGTCTAGTATCAATATCATTTCAATTTAAGGCATTGTCTAGTATCAATATCATTTCCATTTAAGGCATTGTCTAGTATCAATATCATTTCAATTTTAGGCATTGTCTAGTATCAATATCATTTCAATTTTAGGCATTGTCTAGTATCAATATCATTTTAATTTTAGGCATTGTCTAGTATCAATATCATTTTAATTTTAGGCATTGTCTACTATCAATATCATTTTAATTTTAGGCATTGTCTAGTATCAATATCATTTCAATTTTAGGCATTGTCTACTATCAATATCATTTTAATTTTAGGCATTGTCTAGTATCAATATCATTTCCATTTAAGGCATTGTCTAGTATCAATATCATTTCCATTTAAGGCATTGTCTAGTATCAATATCATTTCCATTTAAGGCATTGTCTAGTATCAATATCATTTCCATTTAAGGCATTGTCTAGTATCAATATCATTTTAATTTTAGGCATTGTCTAGTATCAATATCATTTCAATTTAAGGCATTGTCTAGTATCAATATCATTTCCATTTAAGGCATTGTCTAGTATCAATATCATTTCCATTTAAGGCATTGTCTAGTATCAATATCATTTCCATTTAAGGCATTGTCTAGTATCAATATCATTTCCATTTAAGGCATTGTCTAGTATCAATATCATTTTAATTTTAGGCATTGTCTAGTATCAATATCATTTTAATTTTAGGCATTGTCTAGTATCAATATCATTTCCATTTAAGGCATTGTCTAGTATCAATATCATTTCCATTTAAGGCATTGTCTAGTATCAATATCATTTCCATTTAAGGCATTGTCTAGTATCAATATCATTTCCATTTAAGGCATTGTCTAGTATCAATATCATTTTAATTTTAGGCATTGTCTAGTATCAATATCATTTCAATTTAAGGCATTGTCTAGTATCAATATCATTTTAATTTTAGGCATTGTCTAGTATCAATATCATTTCCATTTAAGGCATTGTCTAGTATCAATATCATTTCCATTTAAGGCATTGTCTAGTATCAATATCATTTCAATTTTAGGCATTGTCTAGTATCAATATCATTTCAATTTTAGGCATTGTCTAGTATCAATATCATTTCCATTTTAGGCATTGTCTAGTATCAATATCATTTCAATTTTAGGCATTGTCTAGTATCGATATCATTTCAATTTAAGGCATTGTCTAGTATCAATATCATTTCCATTTAAGGCATTGTCTAGTATCAATATCATTTCAATTTTAGGCATTGTCTAGTATCGATATCATTTCAATTTAAGGCATTGTCTAGTATCAATATCATTTTAATTTTAGGCATTGTCTAGTATCAATATCATTTCCATTTTAGGCATTGTCTAGTATCAATATCATTTTAATTTTAGGCATTGTCTAGTATCGATATCATTTTAATTTTAGGCATTGTCTAGTATCGATATCATTTCAATTTTAGGCATTGTCTAGTATCGATATCATTTCAATTTAAGGCATTGTCTAGTATCAATATCATTTTAATTTTAGGCATTGTCTAGTATCAATATCATTTCCATTTAAGACATTGTCTAGTATCAATATCATTTCCATTTAAGGCATTGTCTAGTATCAATATCATTTCAATTTTAGGCATTGTCTAGTATCGATATCATTTCAATTTAAGGCATTGTCTAGTATCAATATCATTTTAATTTTAGGCATTGTCTAGTATCAATATCATTTCCATTTTAGGCATTGTCTAGTATCAATATCATTTTAATTTTAGGCATTGTCTAGTATCGATATCATTTTAATTTTAGGCATTGTCTAGTATCGATATCATTTCAATTTTAGGCATTGTCTAGTATCGATATCATTTTAATTTTAGGCATTGTCTAGTATCGATATCATTTCAATTTTAGGCATTGTCTAGTATCGATATCATTTCAATTTTAGGCATTGTCTAGTATCAATATCATTTCAATTTTAGGCATTGTCTAGTATCAATATCATTTTAATTTTAGGCATTGTCTAGTATCAATATCATTTCAATTTAAGGCATTGTCTAGTATCAATATCATTTCCATTTTAGGCATTGTCTAGTATCAATATCATTTCAATTTTAGGCATTGTCTAGTATCAATATCATTTTAATTTTAGGCATTGTCTAGTATCAATATCATTTCAATTTTAGACATTGTCTAGTATCAATATCATTTCAATTTTAGGCATTGTCTAGTATCAATATCATTTCAATTTTAGGCATTGTCTAGTATCAATATCATTTCAATTTAAGGCATTGTCTAGTATCAATATCATTTCAATTTTAGGCATTGTCTAGTATCAATATCATTTCCATTTTAGGCATTGTCTAGTATCAATATCATTTCAATTTAAGGCATTGTCTAGTATCAATATCATTTCCATTTTAGGCATTGTCTAGTATCAATATCATTTTAATTTTAGGCATTGTCTAGTATCAATATCATTTCAATTTTAGACATTGTCTAGTATCAATATCATTTTAATTTTAGGCATTGTCTAGTATCAATATCATTTCAATTTTAGGCATTGTCTAGTATCAATATCATTTCAATTTTAGGCATTGTCTAGTATCAATATCATTTCCATTTTAGGCATTGTCTAGTATCAATATCATTTCCATTTTAGGCATTGTCTAGTATCAATATCATTTCAATTTTAGACATTGTCTAGTATCAATATCATTTTAATTTTAGGCATTGTCTATTATCAATATCATTTCAATTTTAGGCATTGTCTAGTATCAATATCATTTCAATTTTAGGCATTGTCTATTATCAATATCATTTCAATTTTAGACATTGTCTAGTATCAATATCATTTCAATTTTAGGCATTGTCTAGTATCAATATCATTTCAATTTTAGACATTGTCTAGTATCAATATCATTTTAATTTTAGGCATTGTCTATTATCAATATCATTTCAATTTTTTGCATTGTCTAGTATCAATATCATTTCAAGCTTAGGCATTGTCTAGTATCAATATCATTTCAATTTAAGGCATTGTCTAGTATCAATATCATTTCCATTTTAGGCATTGTCTAGTATCAATATCATTTCAATTTTAGGCATTGTCTAGTATCAATATCATTTTAATTTTAGGCATTGTCTAGTATCAATATCATTTCAATTTAAGGCATTGTCTAGTATCAATATCATTTCAATTGTAGGCATTGTCTAGTATCAATATCATTTCCATTTTAGGCATTGTCTAGTATCAATATCATTTCAATTTTAGGCATTGTCTAGTATCAATATCATTTCAATTTTAGGCATTGTCTAGTATCAATATCATTTCAATTTAAGGCATTGTCTAGTATCAATATCATTTCCATTTTAGGCATTGTCTAGTATCAATATCATTTTAATTTTAGGCATTGTCTAGTATCAATATCATTTCAATTTAAGGCATTGTCTAGTATCAATATCATTTCAATTTTAGGCATTGTCTAGTATCAATATCATTTTAATTTTAGGCATTGTCTAGTATCAATATCATTTCAATTTAAGGCATTGTCTAGTATCAATATCATTTCCATTTTAGGCATTGTCTAGTATCAATATCATTTCAATTTTAGGCATTGTCTAGTATCAATATCATTTTAATTTTAGGCATTGTCTAGTATCAATATCATTTCAATTTTAGACATTGTCTAGTATCAATATCATTTTAATTTTAGACATTGTCTAGTATCAATATCATTTCAATTTTAGACATTGTCTAGTATCAATATCATTTAAATTTTAGGCATTGTCTAGTATCAATATCATTTCAATTTAAGGCATTGTCTAGTATCAATATCATTTCCATTTTAGGCATTGTCTAGTATCAATATCATTTTAATTTTAGGCATTGTCTAGTATCAATATCATTTTAATTTAAGGCATTGTCTAGTATCAATATCATTTCCATTTTAGGCATTGTCTAGTATCAATATCATTTTAATTTTAGGCATTGTCTAGTATCAATATCATTTTAATTTTAGGCATTGTCTAGTATCAATATCATTTCCATTTTAGGCATTGTCTAGTATCAATATCATTTCAATTTAAGGCATTGTCTAGTATCAATATCATTTTAATTTAAGGCATTGTCTAGTATCAATATCATTTCCATTTTAGGCATTGTCTAGTATCAATATCATTTCCATTTTAGGCATTGTCTAGTATCAATATCATTTTAATTTTAGGCATTGTCTAGTATCAATATCATTTCCATTTTAGGCATTGTCTAGTATCAATATCATTTCAATTTAAGGCATTGTCTAGTATCAATATCATTTTAATTTAAGGCATTGTCTAGTATCAATATCATTTCCATTTTAGGCATTGTCTAGTATCAATATCATTTCCATTTTAGGCATTGTCTAGTATCAATATCATTTCCATTTTAGGCATTGTCTAGTATCAATATCATTTTAATTTAAGGCATTGTCTAGTATCAATATCATTTCCATTTTAGGCATTGTCTAGTATCAATATCATTTTAATTTTAGGCATTGTCTAGTATCAATATCATTTCAATTTTAGGCATTGTCTAGTATCAATATCATTTCCATTTTAGGCATTGTCTAGTATCAATATCATTTCCATTTTAGGCATTGTCTAGTATCAATATCATTTTAATTTTAGGCATTGTCTAGTATCAATATCATTTCCATTTTAGGCATTGTCTAGTATCAATATCATTTCAATTTAAGGCATTGTCTAGTATCAATATCATTTCCATTTTAGGCATTGTCTAGTATCAATATCATTTCCATTTTAGGCATTGTCTAGTATCAATATCATTTTAATTTAAGGCATTGTCTAGTATCAATATCATTTCAATTTTAGGCATTGTCTAGTATCAATATCATTTTAATTTTAGGCATTGTCTAGTATCAATATCATTTCAATTTTAGGCATTGTCTAGTATCAATATCATTTCAATTTAAGGCATTGTCTAGTATCAATATCATTTCCATTTTAGGCATTGTCTAGTATCAATATCATTTCCATTTTAGGCATTGTCTAGTATCAATATCATTTTAATTTAAGGCATTGTCTAGTATCAATATCATTTCAATTTTAGGCATTGTCTAGTATCAATATCATTTTAATTTTAGGCATTGTCTAGTATCAATATCATTTCAATTTTAGACATTGTCTAGTATCAATATCATTTTAATTTTAGACATTGTCTAGTATCAATATCATTTCAATTTTAGACATTGTCTAGTATCAATATCATTTTAATTTTAGGCATTGTCTAGTATCAATATCATTTCAATTTAAGGCATTGTCTAGTATCAATATCATTTCCATTTTAGGCATTGTCTAGTATCAATATCATTTCCATTTTAGGCATTGTCTAGTATCAATATCATTTTAATTTTAGGCATTGTCTAGTATCAATATCATTTCAATTTAAGGCATTGTCTAGTATCAATATCATTTCAATTTTAGGCATTGTCTAGTATCAATATCATTTCAATTTAAGGCATTGTCTAGTATCAATATCATTTCCATTTTAGGCATTGTCTAGTATCAATATCATTTTAATTTTAGGCATTGTCTAGTATCAATATCATTTTAATTTAAGGCATTGTCTAGTATCAATATCATTTCCATTTTAGGCATTGTCTAGTATCAATATCATTTTAATTTTAGGCATTGTCTAGTATCAATATCATTTCAATTTTAGGCATTGTCTAGTATCAATATCATTTTAATTTTAGGCATTGTCTAGTATCAATATCATTTCAATTTTAGACATTGTCTAGTATCAATATCATTTTAATTTTAGACATTGTCTAGTATCAATATCATTTCAATTTTAGACATTGTCTAGTATCAATATCATTTTAATTTTAGGCATTGTCTAGTATCAATATCATTTCAATTTAAGGCATTGTCTAGTATCAATATCATTTCCATTTTAGGCATTGTCTAGTATCAATATCATTTCAATTGTAGGCATTGTCTAGTATCAATATCATTTCAATTTTAGGCATTGTCTAGTATCAATATCATTTCAATTTAAGGCATTGTCTAGTATCAATATCATTTCCATTTTAGGCATTGTCTAGTATCAATATCATTTCAATTTAAGGCATTGTCTAGTATCAATATCATTTCAATTTAAGGCATTGTCTAGTATCAATATCATTTCCATTTTAGGCATTGTCTAGTATCAATATCATTTCCATTTTAGGCATTGTCTAGTATCAATATCATTTCCATTTTAGGCATTGTCTAGTATCAATATCATTTTAATTTTAGGCATTGTCTAGTATCAATATCATTTCAATTTAAGGCATTGTCTAGTATCAATATCATTTCAATTTTAGGCATTGTCTAGTATCAATATCATTTCAATTTAAGGCATTGTCTAGTATCAATATAATTTCAATTTTAGACATTGTCTAGTATCAATATCATTTCAATTTTAGGTATTGTCTAGTATCAATATCATTTTAATTTTAGGCATTGTCTAGTATCAATATCATTTTAATTTTAGGCATTGTCTAGTATCAATATCATTTCCATTTAAGGCATTGTCTAGTATCAATATCATTTCCATTTAAGGCATTGTCTAGTATCAATATCATTTCCATTTTAGGCATTGTCTAGTATCAATATCATTTCAATTTAAGGCATTGTCTAGTATCAATATCATTTTAATTTTAGGCATTGTCTAGTATCAATATCATTTCCATTTAAGGCATTGTCTAGTATCAATATCATTTCAATTTTAGACATTGTCTAGTATCAATATCATTTCCATTTTAGGCATTGTCTAGTATCAATATCATTTTAATTTTAGGCATTGTCTAGTATCAATATCATTTTAATTTAAGGCATTGTCTAGTATCAATATCATTTCCATTTTAGGCATTGTCTAGTATCAATATCATTTCCATTTTAGGCATTGTCTAGTATCAATATCATTTTAATTTTAGGCATTGTCTAGTATCAATATCATTTTAATTTAAGGCATTGTCTAGTATCAATATCATTTCCATTTTAGGCATTGTCTAGTATCAATATCATTTTAATTTTAGGCATTGTCTAGTATCAATATCATTTCAATTTTAGGCATTGTCTAGTATCAATATCATTTTAATTTTAGGCATTGTCTAGTATCAATATCATTTCAATTTTAGACATTGTCTAGTATCAATATCATTTTAATTTTAGACATTGTCTAGTATCAATATCATTTCAATTTTAGACATTGTCTAGTATCAATATCATTTTAATTTTAGGCATTGTCTAGTATCAATATCATTTCAATTTAAGGCATTGTCTAGTATCAATATCATTTCCATTTTAGGCATTGTCTAGTATCAATATCATTTTAATTTTAGACATTGTCTAGTATCAATATCATTTTAATTTTAGGTATTGTCTAGTATCAATATCATTTCCATTTTAGGCATTGTCTAGTATCAATATCATTTTAATTTTAGGCATTGTCTAGTATCAATATCATTTTAATTTTAGGCATTGTCTAGTATCAATATCATTTTAATTTTAGGTATTGTCTAGTATCAATATCATTTCCATTTTAGGCATTGTCTAGTATCAATATCATTTTAATTTTAGGCATTGTCTAGTATCAATATCATTTTAATTTTAGGTATTGTCTAGTATCAATATCATTTCCATTTTAGACATTGTCTAGTATCAATATCATTTTAATTTTAGGCATTGTCTAGTATCAATATCATTTCCATTTTAGGCATTGTCTAGTATCAATATCATTTCCATTTTAGGCATTGTCTAGTATCAATATCATTTTAATTTTAGGCATTGTCTAGTATCAATATCATTTCAATTTAAGGCATTGTCTAGTATCAATATCATTTCAATTTTAGGCATTGTCTAGTATCAATATCATTTCAATTTAAGGCATTGTCTAGTATCAATATAATTTCAATTTTAGACATTGTCTAGTATCAATATCATTTCAATTTTAGGTATTGTCTAGTATCAATATCATTTTAATTTTAGGCATTGTCTAGTATCAATATCATTTTAATTTTAGGCATTGTCTAGTATCAATATCATTTCCATTTAAGGCATTGTCTAGTATCAATATCATTTCCATTTAAGGCATTGTCTAGTATCAATATCATTTCAATTTTAGGCATTGTCTAGTATCAATATCATTTCAATTTAAGGCATTGTCTAGTATCAATATCATTTTAATTTTAGGCATTGTCTAGTATCAATATCATTTCCATTTAAGGCATTGTCTAGTATCAATATCATTTCCATTTAAGGCATTGTCTAGTATCAATATCATTTCAATTTTAGGCATTGTCTAGTATCAATATCATTTCAATTTTAGGCATTGTCTAGTATCAATATCATTTCAATTTAAGGCATTGTCTAGTATCAATATCATTTTAATTTTAGGCATTGTCTAGTATCAATATCATTTCCATTTAAGGCATTGTCTAGTATCAATATCATTTCCATTTAAGGCATTGTCTAGTATCAATATCATTTCAATTTTAGGCATTGTCTAGTATCGATATCATTTCAATTTAAGGCATTGTCTAGTATCAATATCATTTTAATTTTAGGCATTGTCTAGTATCAATATCATTTCCATTTTAGGCATTGTCTAGTATCAATATCATTTTAATTTTAGGCATTGTCTAGTATCGATATCATTTTAATTTTAGGCATTGTCTAGTATCGATATCATTTCAATTTTAGGCATTGTCTAGTATCGATATCATTTTAATTTTAGGCATTGTCTAGTATCGATATCATTTCAATTTTAGGCATTGTCTAGTATCGATATCATTTCAATCTTAGGCATTGTCTAGTATCAATATCATTTCAATTTTAGGCATTGTCTAGTATCAATATCATTTTAATTTTAGGCATTGTCTAGTATCAATATCATTTCAATTTAAGGCATTGTCTAGTATCAATATCATTTCCATTTTAGGCATTGTCTAGTATCAATATCATTTCAATTTTAGGCATTGTCTAGTATCAATATCATTTCCATTTTAGGCATTGTCTAGTATCAATATCATTTCAATTTTAGGCATTGTCTAGTATCAATATCATTTCAATTTTAGGCATTGTCTAGTATCAATATCATTTCAATTTTAGACATTGTCTAGTATCAATATCATTTTAATTTTAGGCATTGTCTATTATCAATATCATTTCAATTTTTTGCATTGTCTAGTATCAATATCATTTCAAGCTTAGGCATTGTCTAGTATACATATCATTTCAATTTAAGGCATTGTCTAGTATCAATATCATTTCCATTTTAGGCATTGTCTAGTATCAATATCATTTCAATTTTAGGCATTGTCTAGTATCAATATCATTTTAATTTTAGGCATTGTCTAGTATCAATATCATTTCAATTTAAGGCATTGTCTAGTATCAATATCATTTCAATTGTAGGCATTGTCTAGTATCAATATCATTTCCATTTTAGGCATTGTCTAGTATCAATATCATTTCAATTTTAGGCATTGTCTAGTATCAATATCATTTCAATTTTAGGCATTGTCTAGTATCAATATCATTTCAATTTAAGGCATTGTCTAGTATCAATATCATTTCCATTTTAGGCATTGTCTAGTATCAATATCATTTTAATTTTAGGCATTGTCTAGTATCAATATCATTTCAATTTAAGGCATTGTCTAGTATCAATATCATTTCAATTTTAGGCATTGTCTAGTATCAATATCATTTTAATTTTAGGCATTGTCTAGTATCAATATCATTTCAATTTAAGGCATTGTCTAGTATCAATATCATTTCCATTTTAGGCATTGTCTAGTATCAATATCATTTCAATTTTAGGCATTGTCTAGTATCAATATCATTTTAATTTTAGGCATTGTCTAGTATCAATATCATTTCAATTTTAGACATTGTCTAGTATCAATATCATTTCCATTTTAGGCATTGTCTAGTATCAATATCATTTTAATTTTAGGCATTGTCTAGTATCAATATCATTTCAATTTAAGGCATTGTCTAGTATCAATATCATTTCTATTTTAGGCATTGTCTAGTATCAATATCATTTTAATTTTAGGCATTGTCTAGTATCAATATCATTTCAATTTAAGGCATTGTCTAGTATCAATATCATTTCCATTTTAGGCATTGTCTAGTATCAATATCATTTTAATTTTAGGCATTGTCTAGTATCAATATCATTTCAATTTAAGGCATTGTCTAGTATCAATATCATTTCCATTTTAGGCATTGTCTAGTATCAATATCATTTCAATTTTAGGCATTGTCTAGTATCAATATCATTTCAATTTTAGACATTGTCTAGTATCAATATCATTTTAATTTTAGGCATTGTCTATTATCAATATCATTTTAATTTAAGACATTGTCTAGTATCAATATCATTTTAATTTTAGACATTGTCTAGTATCAATATCATTTTAATTTTATACATTGTCTTTTATCAATATCATTTCAATTTTTTGCATTGTCTAGTATCAATATCATTTTAATTTTAGGCATTGTCTAGTATCAATATCATTTCAATTTAAGGCATTGTCTAGTATCAATATCATTTCAATTTTAGGCATTGTCTAGTATCAATATCATTTTAATTTTAGGCATTGTCTAGTATCAATATCATTTCAATTTAAGGCATTGTCTAGTATCAATATCATTTCCATTTTAGGCATTGTCTAGTATCAATATCATTTCAATTTTAGGCATTGTCTAGTATCAATATCATTTTAATTTTAGGCATTGTCTAGTATCAATATCATTTCAATTTTAGACATTGTCTAGTATCAATATCATTTCCATTTTAGGCATTGTCTAGTATCAATATCATTTCTATTTTAGGCATTGTCTAGTATCAATATCATTTTAATTTTAGGCATTGTCTAGTATCAATATCATTTCAATTTAAGGCATTGTCTAGTATCAATATCATTTCCATTTTAGGCATTGTCTAGTATCAATATCATTTTAATTTTAGGCATTGTCTAGTATCAATATCATTTCAATTTAAGGCATTGTCTAGTATCAATATCATTTCAATTTAAGGCATTGTCTAGTATCAATATCATTTCCATTTTAGGCATTGTCTAGTATCAATATCATTTCAATTTAAGGCATTGTCTAGTATCAATATCATTTCAATTTTAGGCATTGTCTAGTATCAATATCATTTCAATTTTAGGCATTGTCTAGTATCAATATCATTTCAATTTTAGACATTGTCTAGTATCAATATCATTTTAATTTTAGGCATTGTCTATTATCAATATCATTTTAATTTAAGACATTGTCTAGTATCAATATCATTTTAATTTTAGACATTGTCTAGTATCAATATCATTTTAATTTTATACATTGTCTATTATCAATATCATTTCAATTTTTTGCATTGTCTAGTATCAATATCATTTCAAGCTTAGGCATTGTCTAGTATCAATATCATTTCAATTTAAGGCATTGTCTAGTATCAATATCATTTCCATTTTAGGCATTGTCTAGTATCAATATCATTTCAATTTTAGGCATTGTCTAGTATCAATATCATTTTAATTTTAGGTATTGTCTAGTATCAATATCATTTCAATTTAAGGCATTGTCTAGTATCAATATCATTTCAATTGTAGGCATTGTCTAGTATCAATATCATTTCAATTTTAGGCATTGTCTAGTATCAATATCATTTCAATTTTAGACATTGTCTAGTATCAATATCATTTCAATTTTAGGCATTGTCTAGTATCAATATCATTTCCATTTTAGGCATTGTCTAGTATCAATATCATTTTAATTTTAGGCATTGTCTAGTATCAATATCATTTCAATTTAAGGCATTGTCTAGTATCAATATCATTTCAATTTTAGGCATTGTCTAGTATCAATATCATTTTAATTTTAGGCATTGTCTAGTATCAATATCATTTCAATTTAAGGCATTGTCTAGTATCAATATCATTTCCATTTTAGGCATTGTCTAGTATCAATATAATTTCAATTTTAGGCATTGTCTAGTATCAATATCATTTCAATTTTAGGCATTGTCTAGTATCAATATCATTTTAATTTTAGGCATTGTCTAGTATCAATATCATTTTAATTTTAGGCATTGTCTAGTATCAATATCATTTCAATTTTAGGCATTGTCTAGTATCAATATCATTTTAATTTTAGGCATTGTCTAGTATCAATATCATTTCAATTTAAGGCATTGTCTAGTATCAATATCATTTCAATTGTAGGCATTGTCTAGTATCAATATCATTTCCATTTTAGGCATTGTCTAGTATCAATATCATTTCAATTTTAGGCATTGTCTAGTATCAATATCATTTCAATTTTAGGAATTGTCTAGTATCAATATCATTTCAATTTTAGGCATTGTCTAGTATCAATATCATTTCAAGTTTAGACATTGTCTAGTATCAATATCATTTTAATTTTAGGCATTGTCTAGTATCAATATCATTTTAATTTTAGGCATTGTCTAGTATCAATATCATTTCAATTTTAGGAATTGTCTAGTATCAATATCATTTCAATTTAAGGCATTGTCTAGTATCAATATCATTTTAATTTTAGGCATTGTCTAGTATCAATATCATTTCCATTTTAGGCATTGTCTAGTATCAATATCATTTTAATTTTAGGCATTGTCTAGTATCAATATCATTTTAATTGTAGGCATTGTCTAGTATCAATATCATTTCAATTTTAGACATTGTCTAGTATCAATATCATTTCAATTTTAGGCATTGTCTAGTATCAATATCATTTTAATTTTAGGCATTGTCTAGTATCAATATCATTTTAATTTTAGGCATTGTCTAGTATCAATATCATTTCAATTGTAGGCATTGTCTAGTATCAATATCATTTCAATTGTAGGCATTGTCTAGTATCAATATCATTTCAATTTTAGACATTGTCTAGTATCAATATCATTTTAATTTTAGGCATTGTCTAGTATCAATATCATTTCAATTTAAGGCATTGTCTAGTATCAATATCATTTCAATTTAAGGCATTGTCTAGTATCAATATCATTTCAATTTTAGACATTGTCTAGTATCAATATCATTTCAATTTTAGACATTGTCTAGTATCAATATCATTTCAATTTTAGGCATTGTCTAGTATCAATATCATTTTAATTTTAGGCATTGTCTAGTATCAATATCATTTCAATTTAAGGCATTGTCTAGTATCAATATCATTTCAATTGTAGGCATTGTCTAGTATCAATATCATTTCAATTTTTGACATTGTCTAGTATCAATATCATTTCAATTTTAGACATTGTCTAGTGCCAATATCATTTCAATTTTAGGCATTGTCTAGTATCAATATCATTTCCATTTTAGACATTGTCTAGTATCAATATCATTTCAATTTAAGGCATTGTCTAGTATCAATATCATTTCAATTTTAGGCATTGTCTAGTATCAATATCATTTCAATTTAAGGCATTGTCTAGTATCAATATCATTTCAATTTAAGGCATTGTCTAGTATCAATATCATTTCAATTTAAGGCATTGTCTAGTATCAATATCATTTCAATTTTAGGCATTGTCTAGTATCAATATCATTTCAATTTAAGGCATTGTCTAGTATCAATATCATTTCAATTTTAGTCATTGTCTAGTATCAATATCATTTCAATTTTAGGCATTGTCTAGTATCAATATCATTTCAATTTTAGGCATTGTCTAGTATCAATATCATTTCAATTTAAGGCATTGTCTAGTATCAATATCATTTCAATTGTAGGCATTGTCTAGTATCAATATCATTTCAATTTTAGACATTGTCTAGTATCAATATCATTTCAATTTAAGGCATTGTCTAGTATCAATATCATTTCAATTTTAGGCATTGTCTAGTATCAATATCATTTCAATTTTAGGCATTGTCTAGTATCAATATCATTTCAATTTAAGGCATTGTCTAGTATCAATATCATTTCAATTTTAGACATTGTCTAGTGCCAATATCATTTCAATTTTAGGCATTGTCTAGTATCAATATCATTTCAATTTAAGGCATTGTCTAGTATCAATATCATTTCAATTTTAGGCATTGTCTAGTATCAATATCATTTCAATTTTAGGCATTGTCTAGTATCAATATCATTTCAATTTAAGGCATTGTCTAGTATCAATATCATTTCAATTGTAGGCATTGTCTAGTATCAATATCATTTCAATTTTAGACATTGTCTAGTATCAATATCATTTCAATTTAAGGCATTGTCTAGTATCAATATCATTTCCATTTTAGGCATTGTCTAGTATCAATATCATTTCAATTTTAGGCATTGTCTAGTATCAATATTATTTCCATTTTAGGCATTGTCTAGTATCAATATCATTTCAATTTTAGGCATTGTCTAGTATCAATATCATTTCAATTTTAGGCATTGTCTAGTATCAATATCATTTCAATTTTAGGCATTGTCTAGTATCAATATCATTTCAATTTTAGGAATTGTCTAGTATCAATATCATTTCAATTTTAGGCATTGTCTAGTATCAATATCATTTCAATTTAAGGCATTGTCTAGTATCAATATCATTTTAATTTTAGGCATTGTCTAGTATCAATATCATTTTAATTTTAGGCATTGTCTAGTATCAATATCATTTCAATTTAAGACATTGTCTAGTATCAATATCATTTTAATTTTAGGCATTGTCTAGTATCAATATCATTTCCATTTTAGGCATTGTCTAGTATCAATATCATTTCAATTTAAGGCATTGTCTAGTATCAATATCATTTCAATTTTAGACATTGTCTAGTGCCAATATCATTTCAATTTTAGGCATTGTCTAGTATCAATATCATTTCAATTTAAGGCATTGTCTAGTATCAATATCATTTCAATTTTAGGCATTGTCTAGTATCAATATCATTTCAATTTTAGGCATTGTCTAGTATCAATATCATTTCAATTTAAGGCATTGTCTAGTATCAATATCATTTCAATTGTAGGCATTGTCTAGTATCAATATCATTTCAATTTTAGACATTGTCTAGTATCAATATCATTTCAATTTAAGGCATTGTCTAGTATCAATATCATTTCCATTTTAGGCATTGTCTAGTATCAATATCATTTCAATTTTAGGCATTGTCTAGTATCAATATCATTTCCATTTTAGGCATTGTCTAGTATCAATATCATTTCAATTTTAGGCATTGTCTAGTATCAATATCATTTCAATTTTAGGCATTGTCTAGTATCAATATCATTTCAATTTAAGGCATTGTCTAGTATCAATATCATTTCAATTGTAGGCATTGTCTAGTATCAATATCATTTCCGTTTTAGGCATTGTCTAGTATCAATATCATTTCAATTTTAGGAATTGTCTAGTATCAATATCATTTCAATTTAAGGCATTGTCTAGTATCAATATCATTTTAATTTAAGGCATTGTCTAGTATCAATATCATTTTAATTTTAGGCATTGTCTAGTATCAATATCATTTCAATTTAAGACATTGTCTAGTATCAATATCATTTTAATTTTAGGCATTGTCTAGTATCAATATCATTTCAATTTAAGGCATTGTCTAGTATCAATATCATTTCAATTGTAGGCATTGTCTAGTATCAATATCATTTCCATTTTAGGCATTGTCTAGTATCAATATCATTTCAATTTTAGGCATTGTCTAGTATCAATATCATTTCAATTTTAGGAATTGTCTAGTATCAATATCATTTCAATTTTAGGCATTGTCTAGTATCAATATCATTTCAAGTTAAGGCATTGTCTAGTATCAATATCATTTTAATTTTAGGCATTGTCTAGTATCAATATCATTTTAATTTTAGGCATTGTCTAGTATCAATATCATTTCAATTTAAGACATTGTCTAGTATCAATATCATTTTAATTTTAGGCATTGTCTCGTATCAATATCATTTCAATTTTAGGCATTGTCTAGTATCAATATCATTTTAATTTTAGACATTGTCTAGTATCAATATCATTTCAATTTTAGGCATTGTCTAGTATCAATATCATTTCAATTTTAGACATTGTCTAGTATCAATATTATTTTAATTTTAGGCATTGTCTAGTATCAATATCATTTTAATTTTAGGCATTGTCTAGTATCAATATCATTTCAATTTAAGGCATTGTCTAGTATCAATATCATTTCAATTGTAGGCATTGTCTAGTATCAATATCATTTCAATTTTAGACATTGTCTAGTATCAATATAATTTCAATTTTAGACATTGTCTAGTGCCAGTATCATTTCAATTTTAGGCATTGTCTAGTATCAATATCATTTCCATTTTAGGCATTGTCTAGTATCAATATCATTTCAATTTAAGGCATTGTCTAGTATCAATATCATTTCAATTTTAGGCATTGTCTAGTATCAATATCATTTCAATTTTAGGCATTGTCTAGTATCAATATCATTTCCATTTTAGGCATTGTCTAGTATCAATATCATTTCAATTTTAGGCATTGTCTAGTATCAATATCATTTCAATTTAAGGCATTGTCTAGTATCAATATCATTTCAATTTTAGACATTGTCTAGTATCAATATCATTTCAATTTTAGGCATTGTCTAGTATCAATATCATTTCAATTTAAGGCATTGTCTAGTATCAATATCATTTCAATTTTAGACATTGTCTAGTATCAATATCATTTCAATTTTAGGCATTGTCTAGTATCAATATCATTTCTATTTTAGGCATTGTCTAGTATCAATATCATTTCAATTTTAGGCATTGTCTAGTATCAATATCATTTCCATTTTAGGCATTGTCTAGTATCAATATCATTTCAATTTTAGGCATTGTCTAGTATCAATATCATTTCTATTTTAGGCATTGTCTAGTATCAATATCATTTCAATTTTAGGCATTGTCTAGTATCAATATCATTTCCATTTTAGGCATTGTCTAGTATCAATATCATTTCTATTTTAGGCATTGTCTAGTATCAATATCATTTCAATTTTAGGCATTGTCTAGTATCAATATCATTTTAATTTTAGACATTGTCTAGTATCAATATCATTTTAATTTTAGGCATTGTCTAGTATCAATATCATTTCAATTTTAGGCATTGTCTAGTATCAATATCATTTCCATTTTAGGCATTGTCTAGTATCAATATCATTTCAATTTTAGGCATTGTCTAGTATCAATATCATTTCAATTTAAGGCATTGTCTAGTATCAATATCATTTCAATTTTAGACATTGTCTAGTATCAATATCATTTCAATTTTAGGCATTGTCTAGTATCAATATCATTTCTATTTTAGGCATTGTCTAGTATCAATATCATTTCAATTTAAGGCATTGTCTAGTATCAATATCATTTCAATTTTAGGCATTGTCTAGTATCAATATCATTTCAATTTTAGGCATTGTCTAGTATCAATATCATTTCTATTTTAGGCATTGTCTAGTATCAATATCATTTCTATTTTAGGCATTGTCTAGTATCAATATCATTTCAATTTTAGGCATTGTCTAGTATCAATATCATTTCAATTTTAGACATTGTCTAGTATCAATATCATTTCAATTTTAGGCATTGTCTAGTATCAATATCATTTCCATTTTAGGCATTGTCTAGTATCAATATCATTTCAATTTTAGGCATTGTCTAGTATCAATATCATTTCTATTTTAGGCATTGTCTAGTATCAATATCATTTCAATTTTAGGCATTGTCTAGTATCAATATCATTTCCATTTTAGGCATTGTCTAGTATCAATATCATTTCTATTTTAGGCATTGTCTAGTATCAATATCATTTCAATTTTAGGCATTGTCTAGTATCAATATCATTTCCATTTTAGGCATTGTCTAGTATCAATATCATTTCAATTTTAGGCATTGTCTAGTATCAATATCATTTCAATTTAAGGCATTGTCTAGTATCAATATCATTTCAATTTTAGACATTGTCTAGTATCAATATCATTTCAATTTTAGGCATTGTCTAGTATCAATATCATTTCTATTTTAGGCATTGTCTAGTATCAATATCATTTCAATTTAAGGCATTGTCTAGTATCAATATCATTTCAATTTTAGGCATTGTCTAGTATCAATATCATTTCCATTTTAGGCATTGTCTAGTATCAATATCATTTCAATTTAAGGCATTGTCTAGTATCAATATCATTTCAATTTAAGGCATTGTCTAGTATCAATATCATTTCAATTTTAGACATTGTCTAGTATCAATATCATTTCAATTTTAGGCATTGTCTAGTATCAATATCATTTCTATTTTAGGCATTGTCTAGTATCAATATCATTTCAATTTTAGGCATTGTCTAGTATCAATATCATTTCCATTTTAGGCATTGTCTAGTATCAATATCATTTCAATTTTAGGCATTGTCTAGTATCAATATCATTTCAATTTTAGGCATTGTCTAGTATCAATATCATTTCCATTTTAGGCATTGTCTAGTATCAATATCATTTCCATTTTAGGCATTGTCTAGTATCAATATCATTTCAATTTTAGGCATTGTCTAGTATCAATATCATTTCAATTTAAGGCATTGTCTAGTATCAATATCATTTCAATTTTAGGCATTGTCTAGTATCAATATCATTTCAATTTTAGGCATTGTCTAGTATCAATATCATTTTAATTTAAGACATTGTCTAGTATCAATATCATTTCAATTTTAGACATTGTCTAGTATCAATATCATTTCAATTTTAGACATTGTCTAGTATCAATATCATTTCAATTTTAGACATTGTCTAGTATCAATATCATTTCAATTTTAGACATTGTCTAGTATCAATATCATTTCAATTTTAGGCATTGTCTAGTATCAATATCATTTCAATTTTAGGCATTGTCTAGTATCAATATCATTTCAATTTAAGGCATTGTCTAGTATCAATATCATTTCAATTTAAGGCATTGTCTAGTATCAATATCATTTCAATTTTAGACATTGTCTAGTATCAATATCATTTCAATTTTAGACATTGTCTAGTATCAATATCATTTCAATTTTAGACATTGTCTAGTATCAATATCATTTCCATTTTAGGCATTGTCTACTATCAATATCATTTCAATTTTAGACATTGTCTAGTATCAATATCATTTCAATTTAAGGCATTGTCTAGTATCAATATCATTTCAATTTTAGACATTGTCTAGTATCAATATCATTTCAATTTTAGACATTGTCTAGTATCAATATCATTTCAATTTTAGGCATTGTCTAGTATCAATATCATTTCAATTTAAGGCATTGTCTAGTATCAATATCATTTCAATTTAAGGCATTGTCTAGTATCAATATCATTTCAATTTTAGGCATTGTCTAGTATCAATATCATTTCAATTTTAGGCATTGTCTAGTATCAATATCATTTCCATTTTAGGCATTGTCTAGTATCAATATCATTTCAATTTTAGGCATTGTCTAGTATCAATATCATTTCAATTTTAGGCATTGTCTAGTATCAATATCATATCAATTTAAGGCATTGTCTAGTATCAATATCATTTCAATTTTAGGCATTGTCTAGTATCAATATCATTTCCATTTTAGGCATTGTCTAGTATCAATATCATTTCAATTTTAGGCATTGTCTAGTATCAATATCATTTCAATTTTAGGCATTGTCTAGTATCAATATCATTTCCATTTAAGGCATTGTCTAGTATCAATATCATTTCAATTTAAGGCATTGTCTAGTATCAATATCATTTCCATTTAAGGCATTGTCTAGTATCAATATCATTTCAATTTTAGGCATTGTCTAGTATCAATATCATTTCCATTTAAGGCATTGTCTAGTATCAATATCATTTCAATTTAAGGCATTGTCTAGTATCAATATCATTTCAATTTAAGGCATTGTCTAGTATCAATATCATTTCCATTTAAGGCATTGTCTAGTATCAATATCATTTCAATTTAAGGCATTGTCTAGTATCAATATCATTTTAATTTTAGGCATTGTCTAGTATCAATATCATTTCCATTTTAGGCATTGTCTAGTATCAATATCATTTCAATTTTAGGCATTGTCTAGTATCAATATCATTTTAATTTTAGACATTGTCTAGTATCAATATCATTTTAATTTTAGACATTGTCTAGTATCAATATCATTTCAATTTTAGGCATTGTCTAGTATCAATATCATTTCAATTTTAGACATTGTCTAGTATCAATATCATTTCAATTTTAGACATTGTCTAGTATCAATATCATTTCAATTTTAGACATTGTCTAGTATCAATATCATTTCAATTTTAGGCATTGTCTAGTATCAATATCATTTCAATTTTACACATTGTCTAGTATCAATATCATTTCAATTTTAGGCATTGTCTAGTATCAATATCATTTCAATTTTAGACATTGTCTAGTATCAATATCATTTCAATTTTAGACATTGTCTAGTATCAATATCATTTCAATTTTAGACATTGTCTAGTATCAATATCATTTCAATTTTAGGCATTGTCTAGTATCAATATCATTTCAATTTTACACATTGTCTAGTATCAATATCATTTTAATTTTAGACATTGTCTAGTATCAATATCATTTCAATTTTAGGCATTGTCTAGTATCAATATCATTTCAATTTTAGGCATTGTCTAGTATCAATATCATTTCAATTTTAGACATTGTCTAGTATCAATATCATTTCAATTTTAGACATTGTCTAGTATCAATATCATTTCAATTTTAGACATTGTCTAGTATCAATATCATTTCAATTTTAGGCATTGTCTAGTATCAATATCATTTCAATTTTACACATTGTCTAGTATCAATATCATTTCAATTTTAGACATTGTCTAGTATCAATATCATTTCAATTTTAGGCATTGTCTAGTATCAATATCATTTCAATTTTAGACATTGTCTAGTATCAATATCATTTCAATTTTAGGCATTGTCTAGTATCAATATCATTTTAATTTTAGGCATTGTCTAGTATCAATATCATTTCAATTTTAGGCATTGTCTAGTATCAATATCATTTTAATTTTAGACATTGTCTAGTATCAATATCATTTCAATTTTAGACATTGTCTAGTATCAATATCATTTTAATTTTAGGCATTGTCTAGTATCAATATCATTTCAATTTTAGGCATTGTCTAGTATCAATATCATTTCAATTTTAGACATTGTCTAGTATCAATATCATTTTAATTTTAGACATTGTCTAGTATCAATATCATTTCAAGTTAAGATATTGTCTAGTATCAATATCATTTCAATTTTAGGCATTGTCTAGTATCAATATCATTTCAATTTTAGACATTGTCTAGTATCAATATCATTTTAATTTTAGACATTGTCTAGTATCAATATCATTTCAAGTTAAGATATTGTCTAGTATCAATATCATTTCAATTTTAGGCATTGTCTAGTATCAATATAATTTCAATTTTAGGCATTGTCTAGTATCAATATCATTTCAATTTTAGGCATTGTCTAGTATCAATATCATTTCAAGTTAAGATATTGTCTAGTATCAATATCATTTCAATTTTAGGCATTGTCTAGTATCAATATCATTTCAATTTTAGGCATTGTCTAGTATCAATATCATTTCAATTTTAGGCATTGTCTAGTATCAATATCATTTCAATTTTAGACATTGTCTAGTATCAATATCATTTCAAGTTAAGATATTGTCTAGTATCAATATCATTTCAATTTTAGGCATTGTCTAGTATCAATATCATTTCAATTTTAGGCATTGTCTAGTATCAATATCATTTCAATTTTAGACATTGTCTAGTATCAATATCATTTTAATTTTAGACATTGTCTAGTATCAATATCATTTCAAGTTAAGATATTGTCTAGTATCAATATCATTTCAATTTTAGGCATTGTCTAGTATCAATATCATTTCAATTTTAGACATTGTCTAGTATCAATATCATTTTAATTTTAGGCATTGTCTAGTATCAATATCATTTCAATTTTAGGCATTGTCTAGTATCAATATCATTTTAATTTTAGACATTGTCTAGTATCAATATCATTTCAATTTTAGACATTGTCTAGTATCAATATCATTTTAATTTTAGACATTGTCTAGTATCAATATCATTTTAATTTTAGACATTGTCTAGTATCAATATCATTTCAATTTTAGACATTGTCTAGTATCAATATCATTTTAATTTTAGGCATTGTCTAGTATCAATATCATTTCAATTTTAGGCATTGTCTAGTATCAATATCATTTCAATTTTAGACATTGTCTAGTATCAATATCATTTTAATTTTAGACATTGTCTAGTATCAATATCATTTCAAGTTAAGATATTGTCTAGTATCAATATCATTTCAATTTTAGGCATTGTCTAGTATCAATATCATTTCAATTTTAGACATTGTCTAGTATCAATATCATTTTAATTTTAGACATTGTCTAGTATCAATATCATTTCAAGTTAAGATATTGTCTAGTATCAATATCATTTCAATTTTAGGCATTGTCTAGTATCAATATAATTTCAATTTTAGGCATTGTCTAGTATCAATATCATTTCAATTTTAGGCATTGTCTAGTATCAATATCATTTCAAGTTAAGATATTGTCTAGTATCAATATCATTTCAATTTTAGGCATTGTCTAGTATCAATATCATTTCAATTTTAGGCATTGTCTAGTATCAATATCATTTTAATTTTAGACATTGTCTAGCATCAATATCATTTCAATTTTAGGCATTGTCTAGTATCATTATCATTTCAATTTAAGACATTGTCTAGTATCAATATCATTTCAATTTTAACATTGACTAGTATCAATATCATTTCAATTTTAGGCATTGTCTAGTATCATTATCATTTTAATTTTAGACATTGTCTAGTATCAATATCATTTTAATTTTAGGCATTGTCTAGTATCAATATCATTTTAATTTTAGACATTGTCTAGTATCAATATCATTTCAAGTTAAGATATTGTCTAGTATCAATATCATTTCAATTTTAGGCATTGTCTAGTATCAATATCATTTCAATTTTAGGCATTGTCTAGTATCAATATCATTTTAATTTTAGGCATTGTCTAGTATCAATATAATTTCAATTTTAGGCATTGTCTAGTATCAATATCATTTCAAGTTAAGATATTGTCTAGTATCAATATCATTTCAATTTTAGGCATTGTCTAGTATCAATATCATTTCAATTTTAGGCATTGTCTAGTATCAATATCATTTCAATTTTAGGCATTGTCTAGTATCAATATAATTTCAATTTTAGGCATTGTCTAGTATCAATATAATTTCAATTTTAGGCATTGTCTAGTATCAATATCATTTCAATTTTAGGCATTGTCTAGTATCAATATCATTTCAATTTTAGACATTGTCTAGTATCAATATCATTTCAAGTTAAGATATTGTCTAGTATCAATATCATTTCAATTTTAGGCATTGTCTAGTATCAATATCATTTCAATTTTAGGCATTGTCTAGTATCAATATCATTTTAATTTTAGACATTGTCTAGCATCAATATCATTTCAATTTTAGGCATTGTCTAGTATCATTATCATTTCAATTTAAGACATTGTCTAGTATCAATATCATTTCAATTTTAACATTGACTAGTATCAATATCATTTCAATTTTAGGCATTGTCTAGTATCATTATCATTTTAATTTTAGACATTGTCTAGTATCAATATCATTTTAATTTTAGGCATTGTCTAGTATCAATATCATTTTAATTTTAGACATTGTCTAGTATCAATATCATTTCAAGTTAAGATATTGTCTAGTATCAATATCATTTCAATTTTAGGCATTGTCTAGTATCAATATCATTTCAATTTTAGGCATTGTCTAGTATCAATATCATTTCAAGTTAAGATATTGTCTAGTATCAATATCATTTCAATTTTAGGCATTGTCTAGTATCAATATAATTTCAATTTTAGGCATTGTCTAGTATCAATATCATTTCAATTTTAGGCATTGTCTAGTATCAATATCATTTCAAGTTAAGATATTGTCTAGTATCAATATAATTTCAATTTTAGGCATTGTCTAGTATCAATATCATTTCAATTTTAGGCATTGTCTAGTATCAATATCATTTCAATTTTAGGCATTGTCTAGTATCAATATTATTTCAAGTTAAGATATTGTCTAGTATCAATATAATTTCAATTTTAGGCATTGTCTAGTATCAATATCATTTCAATTTTAGACATTGTCTAGTATCAATATCATTTCAATTTTAGGCATTGTCTAGTATCAATATAATTTCAATTTTAGGCATTGTCTAGTATCAATATCATTTCAATTTTAGACATTGTCTAGTATCAATATCATTTCAATTTTAGGCATTGTCTAGTATCAATATCATTTCAATTTTAGGCATTGTCTAGTATCAATATCATTTTAATTTTAGGCATTGTCTAGTATCAATATCATTTCAATTTTAGGCATTGTCTAGTATCAATATCATTTCAATTTTAGGCATTGTCTAGTATCAATATTATTTCAAGTTAAGATATTGTCTAGTATCAATATAATTTCAATTTTAGGCATTGTCTAGTATCAATATCATTTTAATTTTAGACATTGTCTAGTATCAATATCATTTCAAGTTAAGATATTGTCTAGTATCAATATCATTTCAATTTTAGGCATTGTCTAGTATCAATATAATTTCAATTTTAGGCATTGTCTAGTATCAATATCATTTCAAGTTAAGATATTGTCTAGTATCAATATAATTTCAAGTTAAGATATTGTCTAGTATCAATATAATTTCAATTTTAGGCATTGTCTAGTATCAATATCATTTCAATTTTAGGCATTGTCTAGTATCAATATCATTTCAATTTTAGGCATTGTCTAGTATCAATATCATTTCAATTTTAGGCATTGTCTAGTATCAATATCATTTCAATTTTAGACATTGTCTAGTATCAATATCATTTCAATTTTAGGCATTGTCTAGTATCAATATCATTTCAATTTTAGACATTGTCTAGTATCAATATCATTTCAAGTTAAGATATTGTCTAGTATCAATATCATTTCAATTTTAGGCATTGTCTAGTATCAATATCATTTCAATTTTAGACATTGTCTAGTATCAATATCATTTCAAGTTAAGATATTGTCTAGTATCAATATAATTTCAAGTTAAGATATTGTCTAGTATCAATATAATTTCAATTTTAGGCATTGTCTAGTATCAATATCATTTCAATTTTAGACATTGTCTAGTATCAATATCATTTCAATTTTAGGCATTGTCTAGTATCAATATCATTTCAATTTTAGACATTGTCTAGTATCAATATCATTTCAAGTTAAGATATTGTCTAGTATCAATATCATTTCAATTTTAGGCATTGTCTAGTATCAATATCATTTCAATTTTAGACATTGTCTAGTATCAATATCATTTCAAGTTAAGATATTGTCTAGTATCAATATAATTTCAATTTTAGGCATTGTCTAGTATCAATATCATTTCAAGTTAAGATATTGTCTAGTATCAATATCATTTCAATTTTAGGCATTGTCTAGTATCAATATCATTTCAATTTTAGGCATTGTCTAGTATCAATATCATTTCAATTTTAGGCATTGTCTAGTATCAATATCATTTCAATTTTAGACATTGTCTAGTATCAATATCATTTCAATTTTAGACATTGTCTAGTATCAATATCATTTCAATTTTAGGCATTGTCTAGTATCAATATCATTTCAATTTTAGACATTGTCTAGTATCAATATCATTTCAAGTTAAGATATTGTCTAGTATCAATATCATTTCAATTTTAGGCATTGTCTAGTATCAATATCATTTCAATTTTAGACATTGTCTAGTATCAATATCATTTCAATTTTAGGCATTGTCTAGTATCAATATCATTTCAATTTTAGACATTGTCTAGTATCAATATCATTTCAATTTTAGACATTGTCTAGTATCAATATCATTTCAATTTTAGACATTGTCTAGTATCAATATCATTTTAATTTTAGACATTGTCTAGTATCAATATCATTTCAAGTTAAGATATTGTCTAGTATCAATATAATTTCAATTTTAGACATTGTCTAGTATCAATATCATTTCAATTTTAGACATTGTCTAGTATCAATATCATTTCAATTTTAGACATTGTCTAGTATCAATATCATTTCAAGTTTAGACATTGTCTAGTATCAATATAATTTCAATTTTAGGCATTGTCTAGTATCAATATCATTTCAATTTTAGACATTGTCTAGTATCAATATCATTTCAATTTTAGACATTGTCTAGTATCAATATCATTTCAATTTTAGACATTGTCTAGTATCAATATCATTTCAATTTTAGACATTGTCTAGTATCAATATCATTTCAATTTTAGACATTGTCTAGTATCAATATCATTTCAAGTTAAGATATTGTCTAGTATCAATATAATTTCAATTTTAGACATTGTCTAGTATCAATATCATTTCAATTTTAGACATTGTCTAGTATCAATATCATTTCAAGTTAAGATATTGTCTAGTATCAATATCATTTCAATTTTAGGCATTGTCTAGTATCAATATCATTTCAATTTTAGACATTGTCTAGTATCAATATCATTTCAATTTTAGGCATTGTCTAGTATCAATATCATTTCAATTTTAGACATTGTCTAGTATCAATATCATTTCAAGTTAAGATATTGTCTAGTATCAATATAATTTCAATTTTAGGCATTGTCTAGTATCAATATCATTTCAATTTTAGACATTGTCTAGTATCAATATCATTTCAAGTTAAGATATTGTCTAGTATCAATATAATTTCAATTTTAGGCATTGTCTAGTATCAATATCATTTCAATTTTAGACATTGTCTAGTATCAATATCATTTCAAGTTAAGATATTGTCTAGTATCAATATCATTTCAATTTTAGGCATTGTCTAGTATCAATATCATTTCAATTTTAGGCATTGTCTAGTATCAATATCATTTCAATTTTAGACATTGTCTAGTATCAATATCATTTCAATTTTAGACATTGTCTAGTATCAATATCATTTCAATTTTAGACATTGTCTAGTATCAATATCATTTCAATTTTAGACATTGTCTAGTATCAATATCATTTCAAGTTAAGATATTGTCTAGTATCAATATAATTTCAATTTTAGGCATTGTCTAGTATCAATATCATTTCAATTTTAGACATTGTCTAGTATCAATATCATTTCAAGTTAAGATATTGTCTAGTATCAATATAATTTCAATTTTAGGCATTGTCTAGTATCAATATCATTTCAATTTTAGACATTGTCTAGTATCAATATCATTTCAAGTTAAGATATTGTCTAGTATCAATATAATTTCAATTTTAGGCATTGTCTAGTATCAATATCATTTCAATTTTAGGCATTGTCTAGTATCAATATCATTTCAATTTTAGACATTGTCTAGTATCAATATCATTTCAAGTTAAGATATTGTCTAGTATCAATATCATTTCAATTTTAGGCATTGTCTAGTATCAATATCATTTCAATTTTAGGCATTGTCTAGTATCAATATAATTTCAATTTTAGGCATTGTCTAGTATCAATATCATTTCAATTTTAGACATTGTCTAGTATCAATATCATTTCAAGTTAAGATATTGTCTAGTATCAATATCATTTCAATTTTAGGCATTGTCTAGTATCAATATAATTTCAATTTTAGGCATTGTCTAGTATCAATATCATTTCAATTTTAGACATTGTCTAGTATCAATATCATTTCAAGTTAAGATATTGTCTAGTATCAATATCATTTCAATTTTAGGCATTGTCTAGTATCAATATCATTTCAATTTTAGGCATTGTCTAGTATCAATATCATTTCAATTTTAGGCATTGTCTAGTATCAATATCATTTCAATTTTAGACATTGTCTAGTATCAATATCATTTCAATTTTAGACATTGTCTAGTATCAATATCATTTCAATTTTAGGCATTGTCTAGTATCAATATCATTTCAATTTTAGACATTGTCTAGTATCAATATCATTTCAAGTTAAGATATTGTCTAGTATCAATATCATTTCAATTTTAGGCATTGTCTAGTATCAATATCATTTCAATTTTAGACATTGTCTAGTATCAATATCATTTCAATTTTAGGCATTGTCTAGTATCAATATCATTTCAATTTTAGACATTGTCTAGTATCAATATCATTTCAATTTTAGACATTGTCTAGTATCAATATCATTTCAATTTTAGACATTGTCTAGTATCAATATCATTTTAATTTTAGACATTGTCTAGTATCAATATCATTTCAAGTTAAGATATTGTCTAGTATCAATATAATTTCAATTTTAGACATTGTCTAGTATCAATATCATTTCAATTTTAGACATTGTCTAGTATCAATATCATTTCAATTTTAGACATTGTCTAGTATCAATATCATTTCAAGTTTAGACATTGTCTAGTATCAATATAATTTCAATTTTAGGCATTGTCTAGTATCAATATCATTTCAATTTTAGACATTGTCTAGTATCAATATCATTTCAATTTTAGACATTGTCTAGTATCAATATCATTTCAATTTTAGACATTGTCTAGTATCAATATCATTTCAATTTTAGACATTGTCTAGTATCAATATCATTTCAATTTTAGACATTGTCTAGTATCAATATCATTTCAAGTTAAGATATTGTCTAGTATCAATATAATTTCAATTTTAGACATTGTCTAGTATCAATATCATTTCAATTTTAGACATTGTCTAGTATCAATATCATTTCAAGTTAAGATATTGTCTAGTATCAATATCATTTCAATTTTAGGCATTGTCTAGTATCAATATCATTTCAATTTTAGACATTGTCTAGTATCAATATCATTTCAATTTTAGGCATTGTCTAGTATCAATATCATTTCAATTTTAGACATTGTCTAGTATCAATATCATTTCAAGTTAAGATATTGTCTAGTATCAATATCATTTCAATTTTAGGCATTGTCTAGTATCAATATCATTTCAATTTTAGGCATTGTCTAGTATCAATATCATTTCAATTTTAGACATTGTCTAGTATCAATATCATTTCAATTTTAGACATTGTCTAGTATCAATATCATTTCAAGTTAAGATATTGTCTAGTATCAATATAATTTCAATTTTAGACATTGTCTAGTATCAATATCATTTCAATTTTAGACATTGTCTAGTATCAATATCATTTCAATTTTAGACATTGTCTAGTATCAATATCATTTCAAGTTAAGATATTGTCTAGTATCAATATCATTTTAATTTTAGACATTGTCAAGTATCAATATCATTTCCATTTTCGACATTGTCTAGTATCAATATCATTTTAATTTTAGACATTGTCTAGTATCAATATCATTTTAATTTTAGACATTGTCTAGTATCAATATCATTTTAATTTTAGACATTGTCTAGTATCAATATCATTTCAAGTTAAGATATTGTCTAGTATCAATATCATTTCAATTTTAGGCATTGTCTAGTATCAATATCATTTCAATTTTAGGCATTGTCTAGTATCAATATCATTTCAATTTTAGGCATTGTCTAGTATCAATATCATTTCAATTTTAGGCATTGTCTAGTATCAATATCATTTCAATTTTAGACATTGTCTAGTATCAATATCATTTTAATTTTAGACATTGTCTAGTATCAATATCATTTTAATTTTAGACATTGTCTAGTATCAATATCATTTTAATTTTAGACATTGTCTAGTATCAATATCATTTTAATTTTAGACATTGTCTAGTATCAATATCATTTCAATTTTAGGCATTGTCTAGTATCAATATCATTTCAATTTTAGACATTGTCTAGTATCAATATCATTTCAATTTTAGGCATTGTCTAGTATCAATATCATTTCAATTTTAGGCATTGTCTAGTATCAATATCATTTCAATTTTAGACATTGTCTAGTATCAATATCATTTTAATTTTAGACATTGTCTAGTATCAATATCATTTTAATTTTAGACATTGTCTAGTATCAATATCATTTTAATTTTAGACATTGTCTAGTATCAATATCATTTTAATTTTAGACATTGTCTAGTATCAATATCATTTCAATTTTAGGCATTGTCTAGTATCAATATAATTTCAATTTTAGGCATTGTCTAGTATCAATATCATTTCAATTTTAGGCATTGTCTAGTATCAATATCATTTCAAGTTAAGATATTGTCTAGTATCAATATCATTTCAATTTTAGGCATTGTCTAGTATCAATATAATTTCAATTTTAGGCATTGTCTAGTATCAATATTATTTCAAGTTAAGATATTGTCTAGTATCAATATCATTTCAATTTTAGGCATTGTCTAGTATCAATATCATTTCAAGTTAAGATATTGTCTAGTATCAATATAATTTCAATTTTAGGCATTGTCTAGTATCAATATAATTTCAATTTTAGGCATTGTCTAGTATCAATATAATTTCAATTTTAGGCATTGTCTAGTATCAATATCATTTCAAGTTAAGATATTGTCTAGTATCAATATCATTTCAATTTTAGACATTGTCTAGTATCAATATAATTTCAATTTTAGGCATTGTCTAGTATCAATATCATTTCAATTTTAGGCATTGTCTAGTATCAATATCATTTCAAGTTAAGATATTGTCTAGTATCAATATCATTTCAATTTTAGACATTGTCTAGTATCAATATCATTTCAATTTTAGACATTGTCTAGTATCAATATCATTTCAATTTTAGACATTGTCTAGTATCAATATAATTTCAATTTTAGGCATTGTCTAGTATCAATATAATTTCAATTTTAGGCATTGTCTAGTATCAATATAATTTCAATTTTAGGCATTGTCTAGTATCAATATCATTTCAAGTTAAGATATTGTCTAGTATCAATATCATTTCAATTTTAGACATTGTCTAGTATCAATATCATTTCAATTTTAGACATTGTCTAGTATCAATATCATTTCAATTTTAGACATTGTCTAGTATCAATATCATTTCAAGTTAAGATATTGTCTAGTATCAATATCATTTCAAGTTTAGACATTGTCTAGTATCAATATAATTTCAATTTTAGGCATTGTCTAGTATCAATATAATTTCAATTTTAGACATTGTCTAGTATCAATATAATTTCAAGTTAAGATATTGTCTAGTATCAATATTATTTCAATTTTAGACATTGTCTAGTATCAATATAATTTCAATTTTAGGCATTGTCTAGTATCAATATCATTTCAAGTTAAGATATTGTCTAGTATCAATATCATTTCAAGTTAAGATATTGTCTAGTATCAATATCATTTCAAGTTAAGATATTGTCTAGTATCAATATCATTTCAATTTTAGGCATTGTCTAGTATCAATATCATTTCAATTTTAGGCATTGTCTAGTATCAATATCATTTCAAGTTAAGATATTGTCTAGTATCAATATCATTTCAATTTTAGGCATTGTCTAGTATCAATATCATTTCAATTTTAGACATTGTCTAGTATCAATATCATTTCAAGTTAAGATATTGTCTAGTATCAATATCATTTCAATTTTAGGCATTGTCTAGTATCAATATCATTTCAATTTTAGGCATTGTCTAGTATCAATATCATTTCAATTTTAGGCATTGTCTAGTATCAATATCATTTCAATTTTAGACATTGTCTAGTATCAATATCATTTCAAGTTAAGATATTGTCTAGTATCAATATAATTTCAATTTTAGACATTGTCTAGTATCAATATCATTTCAATTTTAGACATTGTCTAGTATCAATATCATTTCAATTTTAGACATTGTCTAGTATCAATATCATTTCAAGTTAAGATATTGTCTAGTATCAATATAATTTCAATTTTAGACATTGTCTAGTATCAATATCATTTCAATTTTAGACATTGTCTAGTATCAATATCATTTCAATTTTAGACATTGTCTAGTATCAATATCATTTCAATTTTAGACATTGTCTAGTATCAATATCATTTCAATTTTAGGCATTGTCTAGTATCAATATCATTTCAATTTTAGACATTGTCTAGTATCAATATCATTTCAAGTTAAGATATTGTCTAGTATCAATATCATTTCAATTTTAGGCATTGTCTAGTATCAATATTATTTCAATTTTAGACATTGTCTAGTATCAATATCATTTCAATTTTAGGCATTGTCTAGTATCAATATCATTTCAATTTTAGACATTGTCTAGTATCAATATCATTTCAAGTTAAGATATTGTCTAGTATCAATATCATTTCAATTTTAGGCATTGTCTAGTATCAATATTATTTCAATTTTAGACATTGTCTAGTATCAATATCATTTCAATTTTAGGCATTGTCTAGTATCAATATCATTTCAATTTTAGACATTGTCTAGTATCAATATCATTTCAAGTTAAGATATTGTCTAGTATCAATATCATTTCAATTTTAGGCATTGTCTAGTATCAATATCATTTCAATTTTAGACATTGTCTAGTATCAATATCATTTCAATTTTAGGCATTGTCTAGTATCAATATCATTTCAATTTTAGACATTGTCTAGTATCAATATCATTTCAAGTTAAGATATTGTCTAGTATCAATATCATTTCAATTTTAGGCATTGTCTAGTATCAATATTATTTCAAGTTAAGATATTGTCTAGTATCAATATCATTTCAATTTTAGGCATTGTCTAGTATCAATATTATTTCAAGTTAAGATATTGTCTAGTATCAATATCATTTCAATTTTAGACATTGTCTAGTATCAATATCATTTCAATTTTAGACATTGTCTAGTATCAATATCATTTCAATTTTAGACATTGTCTAGTATCAATATCATTTCAATTTTAGGCATTGTCTAGTATCAATATCATTTCAATTTTAGACATTGTCTAGTATCAATATCATTTCAATTTTAGACATTGTCTAGTATCAATATCATTTCAAGTTAAGATATTGTCTAGTATCAATATAATTTCAATTTTAGACATTGTCTAGTATCAATATCATTTCAATTTTAGACATTGTCTAGTATCAATATCATTTCAATTTTAGACATTGTCTAGTATCAATATCATTTCAAGTTAAGATATTGTCTAGTATCAATATAATTTCAATTTTAGACATTGTCTAGTATCAATATCATTTCAAGTTAAGATATTGTCTAGTATCAATATCATTTCAATTTTAGGCATTGTCTAGTATCAATATCATTTCAATTTTAGGCATTGTCTAGTATCAATATCATTTCAATTTTAGGCATTGTCTAGTATCAATATCATTTCAATTTTAGGCATTGTCTAGTATCAATATCATTTCAATTTTAGACATTGTCTAGTATCAATATCATTTTAATTTTAGACATTGTCTAGTATCAATATCATTTTAATTTTAGACATTGTCTAGTATCAATATCATTTTAATTTTAGACATTGTCTAGTATCAATATCATTTTAATTTTAGACATTGTCTAGTATCAATATCATTTCAATTTTAGGCATTGTCTAGTATCAATATCATTTCAATTTTAGACATTGTCTAGTATCAATATCATTTCAATTTTAGGCATTGTCTAGTATCAATATCATTTCAATTTTAGGCATTGTCTAGTATCAATATCATTTCAATTTTAGACATTGTCTAGTATCAATATCATTTTAATTTTAGACATTGTCTAGTATCAATATCATTTTAATTTTAGACATTGTCTAGTATCAATATCATTTTAATTTTAGACATTGTCTAGTATCAATATCATTTTAATTTTAGACATTGTCTAGTATCAATATCATTTCAAGTTAAGATATTGTCTAGTATCAATATAATTTCAATTTTAGGCATTGTCTAGTATCAATATCATTTCAATTTTAGGCATTGTCTAGTATCAATATCATTTCAATTTTAGGCATTGTCTAGTATCAATATCATTTCAATTTTAGGCATTGTCTAGTATCAATATCATTTCAATTTTAGGCATTGTCTAGTATCAATATCATTTCAATTTTAGACATTGTCTAGTATCAATATCATTTTAATTTTAGACATTGTCTAGTATCAATATCATTTTAATTTTAGACATTGTCTAGTATCAATATCATTTTAATTTTAGACATTGTCTAGTATCAATATCATTTTAATTTTAGACATTGTCTAGTATCAATATCATTTCAATTTTAGGCATTGTCTAGTATCAATATCATTTCAATTTTAGACATTGTCTAGTATCAATATCATTTCAATTTTAGGCATTGTCTAGTATCAATATCATTTCAATTTTAGGCATTGTCTAGTATCAATATCATTTCAATTTTAGACATTGTCTAGTATCAATATCATTTTAATTTTAGACATTGTCTAGTATCAATATCATTTTAATTTTAGACATTGTCTAGTATCAATATCATTTTAATTTTAGACATTGTCTAGTATCAATATCATTTTAATTTTAGACATTGTCTAGTATCAATATCATTTCAAGTTAAGATATTGTCTAGTATCAATATAATTTCAATTTTAGGCATTGTCTAGTATCAATATCATTTCAATTTTAGGCATTGTCTAGTATCAATATCATTTCAATTTTAGACATTGTCTAGTATCAATATCATTTCAATTTTAGACATTGTCTAGTATCAATATCATTTTAATTTTAGACATTGTCTAGTATCAATATCATTTCAAGTTAAGATATTGTCTAGTATCAATATCATTTCAATTTTAGGCATTGTCTAGTATCAATATCATTTCAATTTTAGACATTGTCTAGTATCAATATCATTTCAAGTTAAGATATTGTCTAGTATCAATATCATTTCAATTTTACACATTGTCTAGTATCAATATCATTTCAATTTTAGACATTGTCTAGCATCAATATCATTTCAATTTTAGGCATTGTCTAGTATCAATATCATTTTAATTTTAGACATTGTCTAGCATCAATATCATTTCAAGTTAAGATATTGTCTAGTATCAATATCATTTCAATTTTACACATTGTCTAGTATCAATATCATTTTAATTTTAGACATTGTCTAGCATCAATATCATTTCAATTTTAGGCATTGTCTAGTATCAATATCATTTTAATTTTAGGCATTGTCTAGTATCAATATCATTTTAATTTTAGACATTGTCTAGTATCAATATCATTTTAATTTTAGACATTGTCTAGTATCAATATCATTTTAATTTTAGACATTGTCTAGTATCAATATCATTTTAATTTTAGACATTGTCTAGCATCAATATCATTTCAATTTTAGGCATTGTCTAGTATCATTATCATTTCAATTTAAGACATTGTCTAGTATCAATATAATTTCAATTTTAACATTGACTAGTATCAATATCATTTCAATTTTAGGCATTGTCTAGTATCATTATCATTTTAATTTTAGACATTGTCTAGTATCAATATCATTTCAATTTTAGACATTGTCTAGCATCAATATCATTTCAAGTTAAGACATTGTCTAGTATCAATATCATTTTAATTTTAGACATTGTCTAGCATAAATATCATTTCAATTTTAGGCATTGTCTAGTATCAATATCATTTTAATTTTAGGCATTGTCTAGTATCAATATCATTTTAATTTTAGACATTGTCTAGTATCAATATCATTTTAATTTTAGACATTGTCTAGCATCAATATCATTTCAATTTTAGGCATTGTCTAGTATCATTATCATTTCAATTTAAGACATTGTCTAGTATCAATATCATTTCAATTTTAGACATTGTCTAGCATCAATATCATTTCAAGTTAAGACATTGTCTAGTATCAATATCATTTCAATTTAAGGCATTGTCTACTATCAATATCATTTCAATTTTAGGCATTGTCTAGTATCAATATCATTTCAATTTTAGGCATTGTCTAGTATCAATATCATTTCAATTTTAGGCATTGTCTAGTATCAATATCATTTCAATTTTAGGCATTGTCTAGTATCAATATCATTTTAATTTTAGGCATTGTCTAGTATCAATATCATTTCAATTTAAGACATTGTCTAGTATCAATATCATTTTAATTTTAGACATTGTCTAGTATCAATATCATTTTAATTTTAGGCATTGTCTAGTATCATTATCATTTCAATTTAAGGCATTGTCTACTATCAATATCATTTCAATTTAAGGCATTGTCTTCTATCAATATCATTTCAATTTGAGACATTGTCTAGTATCAATATCATTTCAATTTAAGACATTGTCTAGTATCAATATCATTTTAATTTTAGACATTGTCTACTATCAATATCATTTCAATTTAAGACATTGTCTAGTATCAATATCATTTTAATTTTAGACATTGTCTACTATCAATATCATTTCAATTTAAGACATTGTCTAGTATCAATATCATTTTAATTTTAGACATTGTCTACTATCAATATCATTTCAATTTAAGACATTGTCTAGTATCAATATCATTTCAATTTTAGACATTGTCTACTATCAATATCATTTCAATTTAAGACATTGTCTAGTATCAATATCATTTCAATTTAAGACATTGTCTAGTATCAATATCATTTTAATTTTAGACATTGTCTACTATCAATATCATTTCAATTTAAGACATTGTCTACTATCAATATCATTTCAATTTAAGACATTGTCTAGTATCAATATCATTTTAATTTTAGACATTGTCTACTATCAATATCATTTCAATTTAAGGCATTGTCTACTATCAATATCATTTCAATTTTAGACATTGTCTAGTATCAATATCATTTCAATTTAAGACATTGTCTAGTATCAATATCATTTTAATTTTAGACATTGTCTACTATCAATATCATTTCAATTTAAGGCATTGTCTACTATCAATATCATTTTAATTTTAGGCATTGTCTAGTATCAATATCATTTTAATTTAAGACATTGTCTAGTATCAATATCATTTTAATTTTGGACATTGTCTAGTATCAATATCATTTTAATTTTAGGCATTGTCTAGTATCAATATCATTTCAATTGTAGGCATTGTCTAGTATCAATATCATTTTAATTTTAGGCATTGTCTAGTATCAATATCATTTTAATTTTAGTCATTGTCTAGTATCAATATCATTTCAATTTTAGGCATTGTCTACTATCAATATCATTTTAATTTTAGGCATTGTCTAGTATCATTATCATTTCAATTTTAAGCATTGTCTAGTATCAATATCATTTTAATTTTAGACATTGTCTAGTATCAATATCATTTTAATTTTAGGCATTGTCTAGTATCAATATCATTTCAATTTAAGACATTGTCTAGTATCAATATCATTTTAATTTTAGGCATTGTCTAGTATCAATATCATTTTAATTTTAGTCATTGTCTAGTATCAATATCATTTCAATTTTAGGCATTGTCTACTATCAATATCATTTTAATTTTAGGCATTGTCTAGTATCAATATCATTTTAATTTTAGACATTGTCTAGTATCAATATCATTTTAATTTTAGGCATTGTCTAGTATCAATATCATTTTAATTTAAGACATTGTCTAGTATCAATATCATTTTAATTTTAGACATTGTCTAGTATCAATATCATTTTAATTTAAGGCATTGTCTAGTATCAATATCATTTCAATTTTAGGCATTGTCTAGTATCAATATCATTTCAATTTTAGGCATTGTCTAGTATCAATATCATTTTAATTTAAGACATTGTCTAGTATCAATATCATTTTAATTTAAGACATTGTCTAGTATCAATATCATTTTAATTTAAGGCATTGTCTAGTATCAATATCATTTCAATTTTAGGCATTGTCTAGTATCAATATCATTTTAATTTTAGGCATTGTCTAGTATCAATATCATTTTAATTTAAGACATTGTCTAGTATCAATATCATTTTAATTTTAGACATTGTCTAGTATCAATATCATTTTAATTTAAGGCATTGTCTAGTATCAATATCATTTTAATTTTAGACATTGTCTAGTATCAATATCATTTTAATTTTAGGCATTGTCTAGTATCAATATCATTTTAATTTAAGACATTGTCTAGTATCAATATCATTTTAATTTAAGACATTGTCTAGTATCAATATCATTTTAATTTTAGGCATTGTCTAGTATCAATATCATTTTAATTTTAGGCATTGTCTAGTATCAATATCATTTCAATTTAAGACATTGTCTAGTATCAATATCATTTTAATTTTAGGCATTGTCTAGTATCAATATCATTTTAATTTTAGTCATTGTCTAGTATCAATATCATTTCAATTTTAGGCATTGTCTACTATCAATATCATTTTAATTTTAGGCATTGTCTAGTATCAATATCATTTTAATTTTAGTCATTGTCTAGTATCAATATCATTTCAATTTTAGGCATTGTCTACTATCAATATCATTTTAATTTTAGGCATTGTCTAGTATCAATATCATTTCAATTTAAGACATTGTCTAGTATCAATATCATTTTAATTTTAGGCATTGTCTAGTATCAATATCATTTTAATTTTAGTCATTGTCTAGTATCAATATCATTTCAATTTTAGGCATTGTCTACTATCAATATCATTTCAATTTTAGGCATTGTCTACTATCAATATCATTTCAATTTTAGGCATTGTCTAGTATCAATATCATTTTAATTTTAGGCATTGTCTAGTATCAATATCATTTTAATTTAAGACATTGTCTAGTATCAATATCATTTTAATTTTAGACATTGTCTAGTATCAATATCATTTTAATTTAAGGCATTGTCTAGTATCAATATCATTTCAATTTTAGGCATTGTCTAGTATCAATATCATTTCAATTTTAGGCATTGTCTAGTATCAATATCATTTTAATTTAAGACATTGTCTAGTATCAATATCATTTTAATTTAAGACATTGTCTAGTATCAATATCATTTTAATTTAAGGCATTGTCTAGTATCAATATCATTTCAATTTTAGGCATTGTCTAGTATCAATATCATTTTAATTTTAGGCATTGTCTAGTATCAATATCATTTTAATTTAAGACATTGTCTAGTATCAATATCATTTTAATTTTAGACATTGTCTAGTATCAATATCATTTTAATTTAAGACATTGTCTAGTATCAATATCATTTTAATTTTAGACATTGTCTAGTATCAATATCATTTTAATTTTAGGCATTGTCTAGTATCAATATCATTTTAATTTAAGACATTGTCTAGTATCAATATCATTTTAATTTAAGACATTGTCTAGTATCAATATCATTTTAATTTTAGGCATTGTCTAGTATCAATATCATTTTAATTTTAGTCATTGTCTAGTATCAATATCATTTCAATTTTAGGCATTGTCTACTATCAATATCATTTTAATTTAAGACATTGTCTAGTATCAATATCATTTTAATTTTAGACATTGTCTAGTATCAATATCATTTTAATTTTAGGCATTGTCTAGTATCAATATCATTTTAATTTTAGGCATTGTCTAGTATCAATATCATTTTAATTTAAGACATTGTCTAGTATCAATATCATTTTAATTTTAGGCATTGTCTAGTATCAATATCATTTTAATTTAAGACATTGTCTAGTATCAATATCATTTTAATTTTAGACATTGTCTAGTATCAATATCATTTCAATTTTAGGCATTGTCTAGTATCAATATCATTTTAATTTTAGGCATTGTCTAGTATCAATATCATTTCAATTTTAGGCATTGTCTAGTATCAATATCATTTCAATTTAAGGCATTGTCTAGTATCAATATCATTTTAATTTTAGGCATTGTCTAGTATCAATATCATTTTAATTTTAGACATTGTCTAGTATCAATATCATTTTAATTTTAGGCATTGTCTAGTATCAATATCATTTTAATTTAAGACATTGTCTAGTATCAATATCATTTTAATTTTAGGCATTGTCTAGTATCAATATCATTTTAATTTTAGGCATTGTCTAGTATCAATATCATTTTAATTTTAGACATTGTCTAGTATCAATATCATTTTAATTTTAGGCATTGTCTAGTATCAATATCATTTCAATTTTAGACATTGTCTAGTATCAATATCATTTTAATTTAAGACATTGTCTAGTATCAATATCATTTTAATTTTAGACATTGTCTAGTATCAATATCATTTTAATTTTAGACATTGTCTAGTATCAATATCATTTCAATTTTAGGCATTGTCTAGTATCAATATCATTTTAATTTAAGACATTGTCTAGTATCAATATCATTTTAATTTTAGACATTGTCTAGTATCAATATCATTTTAATTTTAGGCATTGTCTAGTATCAATATCATTTTAATTTTAGGCATTGTCTAGTATCAATATCATTTTAATTTAAGACATTGTCTAGTATCAATATCATTTTAATTTTAGACATTGTCTAGTATCAATATCATTTTAATTTTAGGCATTGTCTAGTATCAATATCATTTTAATTTAAGACATTGTCTAGTATCAATATCATTTTAATTTTAGACATTGTCTACTATCAATATCATTTCAATTTAAGGCATTGTCTACTATCAATATCATTTTAATTTTAGACATTGTCTAGTATCAATATCATTTCAATTTAAGACATTGTCTAGTATCAATATCATTTTAATTTTAGGCATTGTCTAGTATCAATATCATTTCAATTTTAGACATTGTCTACTATCAATATCATTTCAATTTAAGGCATTGTCTAGTATCAATATCATTTCAATTTTAGGAATTGTCTAGTATCAATATCATTTCAATTTTAGGCATTGTCTAGTATCAATATCATTTTAATTTTAGACATTGTCTAGTATCAATATCATTTCAATTTTAGACATTGTCTACTATCAATATCATTTCAATTTAAGGCATTGTCTACTATCAATATCATTTCAATTTTAGACATTGTCTACTATCAATATCATTTCAATTTAAGGCATTGTCTAGTATCGATATCATTTAAATTTTAAACATTGTCTAGTATCAATATCATTTCAATTTTAGGCATTGTCTAGTATCAATATCATTTCAATTTTAGGCATTGTCTAGTATCAATATCATTTTAATTTTAGGCATTGTCTAGTATCAATATCATTTTAATTTTAGACATTGTCTAGTATCAATATCATTTCAATTTTAGACATTGTCTACTATCAATATCATTTTAATTTTAGGCATTGTCTAGTATCGATATCATTTAAATTTTACACATTGTCTAGTATCAATATCATTTCAATTTTAGGAATTGTCTAGTATCAATATCATTTTAATTTTAGGCATTGTCTAGTATCAATATCATTTTAATTTTAGACATTGTCTAGTATCAATATCATTTTAATTTTAGGCATTGTCTAGTATCAATATCATTTTAATTTAAGACATTGTCTACTATCAATATCATTTTAATTTTAGACATTTTCTAGTATCAATATCATTTTAATTTAAGGCATTGTCTAGTATCAATATCATTTCAATTTTAGGCATTGTCTAGTATCAATATCATTTCAATTTTAGGCATTGTCTAGTATCAATATCATTTTAATTTAAGACATTGTCTAGTATCAATATCATTTTAATTTAAGACATTGTCTAGTATCAATATCATTTTAATTTAAGGCATTGTCTAGTATCAATATCATTTCAATTTTAGGCATTGTCTAGTATCAATATCATTTTAATTTTAGGCATTGTCTAGTATCAATATCATTTTAATTTAAGACATTGTCTAGTATCAATATCATTTTAATTTTAGACATTGTCTAGTATCAATATCATTTTAATTTAAGACATTGTCTAGTATCAATATCATTTTAATTTTAGGCATTGTCTAGTATCAATATCATTTTAATTTTAGACATTGTCTAGTATCAATATCATTTTAATTTTAGGCATTGTCTAGTATCAATATCATTTTAATTTAAGACATTGTCTAGTATCAATATCATTTTAATTTAAGACATTGTCTAGTATCAATATCATTTTAATTTTAGGCATTGTCTAGTATCAATATCATTTTAATTTTAGGCATTGTCTAGTATCAATATCATTTCAATTTAAGACATTGTCTAGTATCAATATCATTTTAATTTAAGACATTGTCTAGTATCAATATCATTTTAATTTAAGGCATTGTCTAGTATCAATATCATTTCAATTTTAGGCATTGTCTAGTATCAATATCATTTTAATTTTAGGCATTGTCTAGTATCAATATCATTTTAATTTTAGGCATTGTCTAGTATCAATATCCTTTTTTATTTAAGACATTGTCTAGTATCAATATCATTTTAATTTAAGACATTGTCTAGTATCAATATCATTTTAATTTAAGGCATTGTCTAGTATCAATATCATTTCAATTTTAGGCATTGTCTAGTATCAATATCATTTTAATTTTAGGCATTGTCTAGTATCAATATCATTTTAATTTAAGACATTGTCTAGTATCAATATCATTTTAATTTAAGACATTGTCTAGTATCAATATCATTTTAATTTTAGGCATTGTCTAGTATCAATATCATTTTAATTTTAGGCATTGTCTAGTATCAATATCATTTCAATTTAAGACATTGTCTAGTATCAATATCATTTTAATTTTAGGCATTGTCTAGTATCAATATCATTTTAATTTTAGTCATTGTCTAGTATCAATATCATTTCAATTTTAGGCATTGTCTACTATCAATATCATTTTAATTTTAGGCATTGTCTAGTATCAATATCATTTTAATTTTAGTCATTGTCTAGTATCAATATCATTTCAATTTTAGGCATTGTCTACTATCAATATCATTTTAATTTTAGGCATTGTCTAGTATCAATATCATTTCAATTTAAGACATTGTCTAGTATCAATATCATTTTAATTTTAGGCATTGTCTAGTATCAATATCATTTTAATTTTAGTCATTGTCTAGTATCAATATCATTTCAATTTTAGGCATTGTCTACTATCAATATCATTTCAATTTTAGGCATTGTCTACTATCAATATCATTTCAATTTTAGGCATTGTCTAGTATCAATATCATTTTAATTTTAGGCATTGTCTAGTATCAATATCATTTTAATTTAAGACATTGTCTAGTATCAATATCATTTTAATTTTAGACATTGTCTAGTATCAATATCATTTTAATTTAAGGCATTGTCTAGTATCAATATCATTTCAATTTTAGGCATTGTCTAGTATCAATATCATTTCAATTTTAGGCATTGTCTAGTATCAATATCATTTTAATTTAAGACATTGTCTAGTATCAATATCATTTTAATTTAAGACATTGTCTAGTATCAATATCATTTTAATTTAAGACATTGTCTAGTATCAATATCATTTTAATTTTAGGCATTGTCTAGTATCAATATCATTTTAATTTTAGTCATTGTCTAGTATCAATATCATTTCAATTTTAGGCATTGTCTACTATCAATATCATTTTAATTTAAGACATTGTCTAGTATCAATATCATTTTAATTTTAGACATTGTCTAGTATCAATATCATTTTAATTTTAGGCATTGTCTAGTATCAATATCATTTTAATTTTAGGCATTGTCTAGTATCAATATCATTTTAATTTAAGACATTGTCTAGTATCAATATCATTTTAATTTTAGACATTGTCTAGTATCAATATCATTTTAATTTAAGGCATTGTCTAGTATCAATATCATTTCAATTTTAGGCATTGTCTAGTATCAATATCATTTCAATTTTAGGCATTGTCTAGTATCAATATCATTTTAATTTAAGACATTGTCTAGTATCAATATCATTTTAATTTAAGACATTGTCTAGTATCAATATCATTTTAATTTAAGACATTGTCTAGTATCAATATCATTTTAATTTTAGGCATTGTCTAGTATCAATATCATTTTAATTTTAGTCATTGTCTAGTATCAATATCATTTCAATTTTAGGCATTGTCTACTATCAATATCATTTTAATTTAAGACATTGTCTAGTATCAATATCATTTTAATTTTAGACATTGTCTAGTATCAATATCATTTTAATTTTAGGCATTGTCTAGTATCAATATCATTTTAATTTTAGGCATTGTCTAGTATCAATATCATTTTAATTTAAGACATTGTCTAGTATCAATATCATTTTAATTTTAGACATTGTCTAGTATCAATATCATTTTAATTTAAGGCATTGTCTAGTATCAATATCATTTCAATTTTAGGCATTGTCTAGTATCAATATCATTTCAATTTTAGGCATTGTCTAGTATCAATATCATTTTAATTTAAGACATTGTCTAGTATCAATATCATTTTAATTTAAGACATTGTCTAGTATCAATATCATTTTAATTTAAGACATTGTCTAGTATCAATATCATTTTAATTTTAGGCATTGTCTAGTATCAATATCATTTTAATTTTAGTCATTGTCTAGTATCAATATCATTTCAATTTTAGGCATTGTCTACTATCAATATCATTTTAATTTAAGACATTGTCTAGTATCAATATCATTTTAATTTTAGACATTGTCTAGTATCAATATCATTTTAATTTTAGGCATTGTCTAGTATCAATATCATTTTAATTTTAGGCATTGTCTAGTATCAATATCATTTTAATTTAAGACATTGTCTAGTATCAATATCATTTTAATTTTAGGCATTGTCTAGTATCAATATCATTTTAATTTAAGACATTGTCTAGTATCAATATCATTTTAATTTTAGACATTGTCTAGTATCAATATCATTTCAATTTTAGGCATTGTCTAGTATCAATATCATTTTAATTTTAGGCATTGTCTAGTATCAATATCATTTCAATTTTAGGCATTGTCTAGTATCAATATCATTTCAATTTAAGGCATTGTCTAGTATCAATATCATTTCAATTTTAGGCATTGTCTAGTATCAATATCATTTTAATTTTAGACATTGTCTAGTATCAATATCATTTTAATTTTAGGCATTGTCTAGTATCAATATCATTTTAATTTAAGACATTGTCTAGTATCAATATCATTTTAATTTTAGGCATTGTCTAGTATCAATATCATTTTAATTTTAGGCATTGTCTAGTATCAATATCATTTTAATTTTAGACATTGTCTAGTATCAATATCATTTTAATTTTAGGCATTGTCTAGTATCAATATCATTTCAATTTTAGACATTGTCTAGTATCAATATCATTTTAATTTAAGACATTGTCTAGTATCAATATCATTTTAATTTTAGACATTGTCTAGTATCAATATCATTTTAATTTTAGACATTGTCTAGTATCAATATCATTTCAATTTTAGGCATTGTCTAGTATCAATATCATTTTAATTTAAGACATTGTCTAGTATCAATATCATTTTAATTTTAGACATTGTCTAGTATCAATATCATTTTAATTTTAGGCATTGTCTAGTATCAATATCATTTTAATTTTAGGCATTGTCTAGTATCAATATCATTTTAATTTAAGACATTGTCTAGTATCAATATCATTTTAATTTTAGACATTGTCTAGTATCAATATCATTTTAATTTTAGGCATTGTCTAGTATCAATATCATTTTAATTTAAGACATTGTCTAGTATCAATATCATTTTAATTTTAGACATTGTCTACTATCAATATCATTTCAATTTAAGGCATTGTCTACTATCAATATCATTTTAATTTTAGACATTGTCTAGTATCAATATCATTTCAATTTAAGACATTGTCTAGTATCAATATCATTTTAATTTTAGGCATTGTCTAGTATCAATATCATTTCAATTTTAGACATTGTCTACTATCAATATCATTTCAATTTAAGGCATTGTCTAGTATCAATATCATTTCAATTTTAGGAATTGTCTAGTGTCAATATCATTTCAATTTTAGGCATTGTCTAGTATCAATATCATTTTAATTTTAGACATTGTCTAGTATCAATATCATTTCAATTTTAGACATTGTCTACTATCAATATCATTTCAATTTAAGGCATTGTCTACTATCAATATCATTTCAATTTTAGACATTGTCTACTATCAATATCATTTTAATTTTAGGCATTGTCTAGTATCGATATCATTTAAATTTTACACATTGTCTAGTATCAATATCATTTCAATTTTAGGAATTGTCTAGTATCAATATCATTTCCATTTTAGACATTGTCTAGTATCAATATCATTTCAATTTTAGGAATTGTCTAGTATCAATATCATTTCAATTTTAGGCATTGTCTAGTATCAATATCATTTCAATTTTAGGCATTGTCTAGTATCAATATCATTTCAATTTTAGACATTGTCTAGTATCAATATTATTTCAATTTTACACATTGTCTAGTATCAATATCATTTCAATTTTAGACATTGTCTAGTATCAATATAATTTCAATTTTAGGCATTGTCTAGTATCAATATCATTTTAATTTTAGGCATTGTCTAGTATCAATATCATTTCAATTTTACACATTGTCTAGTATCAATATCATTTCAATTTTAGGCATTGTCTAGTATCAATATCATTTCAATTTTAGACTTTGTCTAGTATCAATATTATTTCAAGCTTAGGCATTGTCTAGTATCAATATCATTTCAAGTTTAGACATTGTCTAGTATCAATATCATTTCAATTTTAGACATTGTTTGGTATCAATATCATTTTAATTTTAGGCATTGTCTAGTATCAATATCATTTTAATTTTAGGCATTGTCTAGTATCAATATCATTTTAATTTAAGACATTGTCTAGTATCAATATCATTTTAATTTTAGACATTGTCTAGTATCAATATCATTTTAATTTTAGGCATTGTCTAGTATCAATATCATTTTAATTTTAGGCATTGTCTAGTATCAATATCATTTTAATTTAAGACATTGTCTAGTATCAATATCATTTTAATTTTAGACATTGTCTAGTATCAATATCATTTTAATTTTAGGCATTGTCTAGTATCAATATCATTTTAATTTAAGACATTGTCTAGTATCAATATCATTTTAATTTTAGACATTGTCTACTATCAATATCATTTCAATTTAAGGCATTGTCTACTATCAATATCATTTTAATTTTAGACATTGTCTAGTATCAATATCATTTCAATTTAAGACATTGTCTAGTATCAATATCATTTTAATTTTAGGCATTGTCTAGTATCAATATCATTTCAATTTTAGACATTGTCTACTATCAATATCATTTCAATTTAAGGCATTGTCTAGTATCAATATCATTTCAATTTTAGGAATTGTCTAGTATCAATATCATTTCAATTTTAGGCATTGTCTAGTATCAATATCATTTTAATTTTAGACATTGTCTAGTATCAATATCATTTCAATTTTAGACATTGTCTACTATCAATATCATTTCAATTTAAGGCATTGTCTACTATCAATATCATTTCAATTTTAGACATTGTCTACTATCAATATCATTTCAATTTAAGGCATTGTCTAGTATCGATATCATTTAAATTTTACACATTGTCTAGTATCAATATCATTTCAATTTTAGGCATTGTCTAGTATCAATATCATTTCAATTTTAGGCATTGTCTAGTATCAATATCATTTTAATTTTAGGCATTGTCTAGTATCAATATCATTTTAATTTTAGACATTGTCTAGTATCAATATCATTTCAATTTTAGACATTGTCTACTATCAATATCATTTTAATTTTAGGCATTGTCTAGTATCGATATCATTTAAATTTTACACATTGTCTAGTATCAATATCATTTCAATTTTAGGAATTGTCTAGTATCAATATCATTTCAAGTTTAGGCATTGTCTAGTATCAATATCATTTCAATTTTAGGCATTGTCTAGTATCAATATCATTTCAATTTTACACATTGTCTAGTATCAATATCATTTCCATTTTAGACATTGTCTAGTATCAATATCATTTCAAGTTTAGGCATTGTCTAGTATCAATATCATTTCAATTTTAGGCATTGTCTAGTATCAATATCATTTCAATTTTAGACATTGTCTAGTATCAATATCATTTCAAGTTTAGGCATTGTCTAGTATCAATATCATTTCAATTTTAGGCATTGTCTAGTATCAATATCATTTCAATTTTAGACATTGTCTAGTATCAATATTATTTCAATTTTACACATTGTCTAGTATCAATATCATTTCAATTTTAGACATTGTCTAGTATCAATATAATTTCAATTTTAGGCATTGTCTAGTATCAATATCATTTTAATTTTAGGCATTGTCTAGTATCAATATCATTTCAATTTTACACATTGTCTAGTATCAATATCATTTCAATTTTAGGCATTGTCTAGTATCAATATCATTTCAATTTTAGACATTGTCTAGTATCAATATTATTTCAAGCTTAGGCATTGTCTAGTATCAATATCATTTCAAGTTTAGACATTGTCTAGTATCAATATCATTTCAATTTTAGACATTGTTTGGTATCAATATCATTTCAATTTTAGGCATTGTCTACTATCAATATCATTTCAATTTTAGACATTGTCTAGTATCAATATCATTTCAATTTAAGACATTGTCTAGTATCAATATCATTTCAATTTTAGGCATTGTCTAGTATCAATATAATTTCAATTTTAGGCATTGTTTAGTATCAATATCATTTCAATTTTAGGCATTGTCTAGTATCAATATCATTTCAATTTTAGGCATTGTCTAATATCAATATCATTTCAATTTTAGGCATTGTCTACTATCAATATCATTTCAATTTTAGACATTGTCTAGTATCAATACTATTTCAATTTTAGACATTGTCTAGTGTCAAATTTCATTTCAATTTTAGGCATTGTCTAGTGTCAGTATCATTTTGTCGTGATGAGATATACAGTTGGAAATAGCGTTTTTGTTTGCTTGTCTCGTGAAATCGGAAAATTCTGGAGGAGGAGGGTCTTTTGTTTGTTTTTGTATTTGTGTTAGCATGTCAAGTTTAAGTAGGAAATATCGTTTTCGTCGATAAAACCTTTTTAGTTGTGATGGAAAATGTACGACAAAACTATATCCACTCTTGTTTCTTTCCTACGCTTTTTTCAATTTTTAACCTTTTGTAGAACCACCGCGTTTCATGTCTCCAACAATACAAAATTGTAAAAAATGCTAAAACCCAGAAAATATTAAATGAATGAAACTTACAATAATTAAAATACAAAGTAGTTAACAGTTTAGAATTAGCAGTAGAATTAAATTCTCTACCGACCTGTATAATTTGAATGGTAGAAACTGCTTTTAAGAGTTTTCTTTATTTCAGCATTTTATTTTTATATAAAACAACATATATTGTTTAACTTCTAGTTTAACTTAAGACGAATAAGTGTAGTTTTTTAATGGTTTTGGAGAATGTTTGCCACTTGGACTGTGGTTCACGGTAGGTTATGTAAGTATTTTACTCTTTTCATTCTGAATTTAACCAAGGTTAAACCACATGAACATCGAAATAAAATTCTGAAAGAAAACATTACCAGTTAAACATGTTAAATATATACAGGTCAAAAAAACATTCAATTCTACTGCGTTTGATATAAATTTATTGTGGATTTTATTTTGTGATATAAATTTATTCTAGATTTTATTTTTTGATATAAATTTATTCTAGATTTTATTTTTTGATATAAATTTATTCTGGATTTCATTTTTTTGTTTACGGGTTCTCGACTGTTAACTATTCTGCACTTTTACAAAACTTACTCAGTATTCACAAAAAAACCTCCAAAGATCAGTAAGGGTATCATCAAGGGAGGAGCCAAAGCAAGAGCCGCCGTGGTTGAGCGAGCCAAACAAGAAACCATGTACCCTGTGAATATTGTGAAAAGAAAATCAATTACATTCATGCATACACGAGTCTAAATAGGAAACTCGCTCCGTAGATTAATATCCTATGTGATGTTATAACTTGAATTATCTCCCCTTTTTTTTTTTTTTTTACACAGTGATCACCACTTATCAAGGCCCGGAAGCCACTCAGGGATAAGGGTTATTGCAAGTACATTACGTTGGTGTGGAGATTTGATGAAGTGTTTAATTAAGGGGGCGGTTCATTAGGAATTTGTTAACATTGGACTTGAAGACATTTAAGTTGTAGTCCGGAGGGAAGCAGGCAGACGGAACAGAGTTCCACAGGCGTGCAGTTCTAAGATAGAAGCTTTGTTCATGGAATTCGCGTTTTGATTTAGGCACAGATATAGAGTGGGGGAAATTTTTCACAGTGGATTCAGCTAGATGGGTGTTTTTCGTGAAAGATTTGCGAGGGGCGACCAGAGATTGGAGTTCAGACGAGCACCTGCCATGGAAATAACGATAAAACAAGGATAGGCTCGCATCGTCTCTTCTGTGGGAGAGAGGCTGCAGGGTAGAGAAAAGGGCATCCCCCACTAAACCACGAAGTCTATTTTGTACTCTGTCAAGGCAGGATAGGCTGTTTTTAGCAGCTCCTGCCCAGATATGGCAACAGTATTCTATCCTTGGACGTACTTGGACTAATTTCATGCAAAACACCCGTCTAGCTGAATCCACTGTGAAAAATTTCCCCCACTCTATATCTGTACCTAAATCAAAACGCGGATTCCATGAACAAAGATTCTTTCTTAGAACTGCACGCCTGTGGAACTCTGTTCCGTCTGCCTGCTTCCCACCGGACTACAACTTGGATGTGTTCAAGTCCAACGTTAACAAATTCCTAATGAACCGCCCGCTTAAGTAAACACTTCATCAAATCTCCACACTAACATAATGTACTTGCAATAACCCTTATCCCTGAGTGGCTTCCGGGCCTTGATAAGTGGTGATCACTGTGTAAAAAAAAAAAAAAAAAAAAAAAGATTCTCTAAATAAGAAAGTAGTCGGATGGGTCTCTGTATCAGAAGTCTTTGTCTAACGCAAAGAAACAAAACTTTTTGGCTAAAACGTCAAGCAGAGGTTCGCTAGTCACAAGTTGAGTACAGTTCATTGTTCACAACATGAAATATACGTCGATGTTCTCTATTCGCATGTCTTAAACGCTTCTCCCAGCGGCTCGCCTTTTATGTTTCGGGCACACCTAATTTGCATATACCACACGAGATTGCTAGAGATCTACGCATGATCGGAGGCCTTAAACGACAACGGCCGCCATCTTGGGCCTCTTCTTTTTTTTTTTTTTTTTTTTCAGCCTACTGCCGAGAGATTCTCGCCCGTTTCTGAGGTAGGTCCTCTATGTCTATCACAGCCCCCCCGCCCATGGGTTCAATAAGGCCTTTTATGGCACTGAAATCGTACAATGTGTGTTTGCATTAGACTACATTTGAAATTATAAAAAGCTAAAACGATACATGCTTTTTTAAAAGAAATATTTATTTACCTTTAAAGATAAAAAGTAAATATTTCTTTACAGGAAAAAAGCACATATCGTTTTGGCTTTCTAAAATTTTAAATTTTAATATCCATTTCAGAACACTATTTCAAAATAACTGCCACCCTATTTTTTTAATTGATACTTTTTAAATTCATCTTTAAATAAGTTTTATTATTATTATTATTTAACGAGAATTTAATCATGACGTCCAATGAAGGTTATCCCATTGCACAACAAGGGTAAAAAACGAAAGAATACTACGATAAACAATTTTTTTTAATAAATAATAATAATAATAAAAAATGCAAGAGAGCTATATGCCCAGTCTGTTACATCCAAAGTAGCTGATCAGCAGCTTGGTTCCCACCAGTTTTGGCAAATAACAAATAGGATCCTGAACAGAAGTGTGCGTTCTATCCCAACCATTATCAATGGACCAGAGGTCATCTCGTCAGCATCAGACAAGGCCAAACTATTTGCCAAGAACTTTGCAGCTAATTCTACCCTATGCGACGAAGGCCATCAACTCCCCATATTTCCTCCTATAACACAGAACAAGCTAGGTAACATACAAATATCTGTGCATGACGTCACCAAGCTAATTAAGAACCTAGATTCCAGTAAAGCAATTGGCCCTGACGGCATTCAATTATAGTGTTAAAAAAGCTTCAACCTGAACTTACTCCCATACTTACAAAACTTTCAGCGTTGCCTTAAGGAGAAGTGCTTTCCAACACCCTGGAAAACCTCATCAGTATGCCCTGTATTTAAGAATTCAGGTGATAATCATCTCCCTCTCAGTACAGACCAATAAGTCTCCTGTGTGTTATGAGTAAGTTGCTGGAATCCATATTAAATAGAGAAATAATCAACCACCTCAGCAGATATAATCTTCTTAGTGACACGCAATGTGGTTTCCGTTCTGTAAGGTCTACCGCAGATGTGCTAACGGTTATATCTCATAGGATTAGTGAATCTCTTGACAAAGGCTTCCTTTCTAGGGCAATTGCTCTTGACATATCAAAGGCCTTCGACAAGGTATGGCATAAGGGCCTACTTCACAAGATTTCTAGCTACGGGGTAACTGGAAATGTTTTCTCTATCATTAAATCATTTCTCTCTGATAGGCTCATAAGAGTAGTGGTTGATGGACAAAAATCAGAGGCCTGCAGTATTAATGCTGGAGTCCCTCAAGGGTCCATCCTGGGCCCAACTCTCTTCCTGATCTACATCAATGATCTCCCTAAACACATACTTAAATCATTCGTTGACATCTATGCTGATGACACGACCATCTACGGCAACACATCAAAGGCTGTAAATGACAAAGTTCTCTCTGATTCTCTCTGATCTCGAGCGCGTGGTTCGGTGGGGGAAGACGTGGCTGGTTACCTTTAATGCATATAAAACCAAGCTTCTATCTTTACATCATAAACGCTCTGATCCCCATCTGGCATCAATTGAAATGGATGACTCTCGTCTAGGAGAAGCCCCATATTTTGACAAGCTTCTGGGTTTGACCTTTACTCCTGATCTGAAATGGAACACGTACATCAAGTTTGTGGCCAAGGTCGCTGGGAAAATGGTGGGATCCTTCTACCGCTCCAGAAGATATCTCACTACTGATGCAATTCTCTATCTATATAAAAACCAAGTATGTCCAAGGATGGAATACTGCTGCCATATCTGGGCAGGAGCTGCTAAAAACAGCCTATCCTGCCTTGACAGAGTACAAAATAGACTTCGTGGCTTAGTGGGGGATGTCCTTTTCTCTTCCCTGCAGCCTCTCTCCCACAGAAGAGACATTGCGAGCCTATCTTGTTTTATCGTTATTTCCATGGCAGGTGCTCATCTGAAGTCCAATCTCTGGTCCTCCCTCGCCAATCTTTTATGAAAAACACCCGTCTAGCTGAATCCACAGTCAATAATTTTCCCCACTCTTTATCTGTGCCTAAATCAAAACGTAGATTCCATGAACAAAGCTTCTTTCTTAGAACTGCACGCCTGTGGAACTCTGTTCCATCTGCCTGCTTCCCACCTGACTACAACCTGGATGTGTTCAAGTCCAACGTAAACAAATTCCTAATAAACCGCCCCCTTAAGTAGACACTTCATTAAATCTCCACACTAACGTACTGTAATTGCAATAACCCTTATTCCTGAGTGGCTTCCGGGCCTTGATAAGTGGTGTCCACCGTGTAAAAAAATAAATAAATAAATGGAAAGGCAAATAGGGAAAGAAAGTTTTATGTTCACTAATAACAGTGTCTGCCAAATTAGTCCCTCTGGCGGTTCTCAAAGAACTCCATTAACAATATTGTAAGGGATGGTAGGGGTAAGAATATAGATGTAGTCAGGACTTACTGCGTGTCAAAGAACTTAAACAAAAAACACGTCAACACTTAATTTTTTTAAAAGAGGGTGTATGTAAATCATCTCCCTTGCGCTATTAACTTAAATGTTCTCATTTGAGAAAATTTCAATCCTTTTGGTTCTGTCATCCAAGAAAATAATCCAAATCTTCTGTGGTGTAATGTATTTCTATAGAAGATTTCTTGGTTCCTTTTGACGTGAATTCTAACGCCTCATTGGAGTTAGTATTCTTTTTTTTACAAAACCAATTCTAGGCCTTAAAATAGTTTTTTCTTCCTCGGTGAAAGGGTCATTGTAATTTCGTTTACAACTGATTTTTTAAACAGTCTTTTCGGACTAATTCTGTGTCGTCTTACTTGACGAATCCCAATTGAAGAAAAAGAAATCAAACCACTGGTTTCTCTTGTTTAAACTTGCGATTTTTAACGTCTTTTCTCTTGACGCGGGATAGCAAGCCGACTTCTTTCTCGTGTTCAAAACTTCCAACAAAATGACGCACACATCTCCTTTTATCAATCAGAAGGCACGCATTCAACACATGATATAACAAGCAGTAGCAGCACAAGATACACCAAGAAAAGGGGGTAAAGAAGGGGAGGTAGAGAGAAGGAAAGACAGAAGGTGGAAAAATTATTATTGTTGTTATTGTTGTTGTTATGTTGAATTATTTGTTTCTTTTAACTGAATATTTTCTTAGTGTCTAACAAAAATACTGAAGAAAGTTGAAGAAAAAATCTTTTTTTTAGTTTTAAATCTGTTGAAAAATATTTTTATGTGAAATTTTTCTAAACCTATTTTCGTAATAATAAATACAATTTTTATCGAAGTATTTGTACACTAGTAACTTTATTGCTTATATATATATATATATATATATATATATATATATATATATATATATATATATATATATATATATATATATATATATACGAGCAAACAGTTAATAAAACATGTTAAAAAACACTTTGAAATGGGTTTAAAACATATTTAATCTGAAAAGGAAATACTATATAAGTGGATAGTCCTTAATCCGCGGAGTTTCGAAGAAATACGCTCCTTCTCATCAGAGGGTAAGAATTAGCAAAATGCGGGATCGGATTTTGCAAGCAAAAGTATTTGATGAAACAACAAGTAAGTCAAAGATCTTACTTGATAACAAAAAAAGTGAAGTCGAGGGAATATGGTGAAGAAAAAGGTGATTACACATGAATGGATAGTCTGGTGGAAGATAAATAATCCAGTGACAATAAAATCCAAATATATAACCATTTAATATAATATACCTAACCATTTAATATAAAACGCTTCTTTCGAACACCTGACGCATCATCGTCAATTAAATCGTAATACTAAAAACATATATTTAATATCTTCACACTCACCGAAAGATGCGGCGATGTTGCTGACCAAAATCACAATACCACAAGAAATAAAAAATGCGCCCACATCATCGTTTAATCCTGAAAAGAGACGCATATGCATTAAATACAATAATGACGCATGTGTTATATAAACATTTCATCACCGTATGTTTTAATCCCCATGTGTTAAATATACATTTAATCACCATGTGTTATATATACATTTAAACACCATATGTTATATATACATTTAATCACCATATGTTATATATACATTTAACACCATGTGTTATACATACATTGAAACACCAGGCGTTATATATACATTTAAACACCATATGTTATATATACATTAAATCACCATGTGTTATATATACATTTAAACACCATATGTTATATATACATTAAATCACCATGTGTTATATATACATTTAAGCACCATATGTTATATATACATTAAATTACCATGTGTTATATATACATTTAAACACCATGTGTTATATATACATTTAATCACCATGTGTTATATATAAATTTAAGCACCATATGTTATATATACATTTAAACACCATATGTTATATATACATTTAACACCATGTGTTAAATATACATTTAATCACCATGTGTTATATATACATTTAAACACCATATGTTATATATACATTAAATCACCATGTGTTATATATACATTTAAACACCATATGTTATATATACATTGAAACACCATGCGTTATATATACATTTAAACACCATATGTTATATATACATTAAATCACCATGTGTTATATATACATTTAAACACCATATGTTATATATACATTAAATCACCATGTGTTATATATACATTTAAACACCATGTGTTATATATACATTTAATATGAAATCATAAAAATTGGTCAGTCATCTCATAATATGTATAGCAATAACATACTGAATTTTCAAGAGTCCAATGACAATTTTAAATATTTATACAAAAAATATCTGAAAACTTATTTAAGGCACCTTATATATATGATGATCCCTTAAATTAACATTAGGACTATTGTGAATTCGAGAGAGCAAGTTGATGCATTGATTGCAGGTGATTAAATGACTAAATAGTTTTACAACGAATGATAAAGATATAAAAATTAAATAAGTTTTTTTATATAGTTTGAAACTATATAAAAAAAACTTATTTAATTTTTATATCTTTATCATTCGTTGTAAAACTATTAAAAAAACTTCCAAGACTATATATATATATATATATATATATATATATATATATATATATATATATATATATATATATATATATTAAAAAATCAAGTTCATGTTAAAAATAATGAAGAAAAATATTAAAATACTTGAGGAAAACATGAAAATACCGGAGAAAAACTTATAAATATTGATAAAACAACATGAAAATACTGAAGCAAAACTTTAGAATATTTGAAAAAACTTTTAAATACTGAAAAAAAAATTTAATCTTAATAAAAATATAAATTTCCTTAAGAAAACTTTAAAGTACTGGAGAAAACTTTAAAATACCGAAGAACATATTCAAAATACTGAAGAAACCCTTTAAAATACTAGAGAAAGCATTTTTAATGACTGAAGATAAACTTAAAAATACTAATGAAAAACATTATTGAAATTTTAAACATATTGAGGAAACCCTTTAAAAATAGGAACAAATCTTTAAAATACAAAAGAAAAACATTAAAATACAGAAAAATACATTTAAATACTAAAGATAAAATTTAAAATACTAAAGAAAAACTTTTAAAAACTGAAGAAAAAACTATGAAATAAAAATAAAATTTAAAATATTGAAAAAACATTAATCAACTGAAGAAAACATTAAAATACTGAAATACATATACAATTGCAGAAGAAAAACAAAAATACTTAGGAAAACTTTAAAATCATAAAAGAAAAACATACAAATACTGAAAGAAAAACTAAGTACTAAAAAATTTAAACTACCTAAGTTAAACCTTAAAATACTAAGGAAAAGTATTAGAATGTGCAGAAAAACATTAAAATACTAGTAACAGTTTAAAATACAGAAGAAAACATTAAAATACTGAAGTAAAATTTAAAATACTGAAGAAAAACTGCAAAATACTTTTTTTAAATATTTATTCTCAAGAAAAACTTTAAAATACTAAAGAAAAACTTTTTAATATGGGTAAAAACTTTAAAATACTGACAGATAAACTAAAAAATACTGCAGAAAATCTTCAAAATACCGAATATAAAGTTTAAAACACTGATTATAAACTTTAAAATATTCATAAATACTCATGAAAGACAATAACATCTGAAGAAAAACGTTAAAATACTGAAGAAATTGTAAATACTGACATAAAACATAAAAATACTGATGAAAAATTTTTAATTACTGAAAAAAGATTAAAATAATTATTTAAAACTTTAAAATACTATAGAAAATCTTTAAAATACTGGAGAAAATACTGAGGAAAACATTTAAATACAAACAAAAACACATTAAAACACTGAAAAAACTTTAGAATGCTGAAAAATACTGTCAAATACTTGAGAAAATATATTAATATATATAAAACAGTAAAGTACTTTAGAAAAATCATATTTGAAAAACTTTAAAATATTGAAGAAAACATAAAATACTTTTTAAAAAACTTTTAAATACTAAAGAAAACATACCTGATGAAATACTAAAAAATACTAAATTAAAAATAAATACAGAAAGAAAACATTTAAATACTGAAGAAAAACCTTTAAATGCTGAAGAAAAACTTTAAAATACTAGAGAACATCATAGTATTACTGAAAAAATCTTTAAAATACTGGAAAAAATAAAAAATTCAATTAATAGAAAACTTTAATATACTAGAGAAAAACGGTTAAATGGTTAAAAAAAACTTTTAAAATACTGAAAAAAGAATTAATGCTTAAAAATTTTTAATTACTGATGAAAACTAAAAAAACTTAAATATACTGAAGAAACCCTTTACAAACTTTAACAAACTAAAGAAAAAAAATTAAAATAATGAGGATTCCTTTTAAATACTGAAATAAAAAATATTGAACAAATACATAAAATTACTGAAGAAAAATATTTAAATACTTAAGAAAAACATTAAAATTACCGAGAAAAATGTTTTTAAATACTGAAAAACTTAATAATACTGAAGAAAAACTTTAAAATACTGAAAGCACTTTTAAATGCTGACGAAAGACATTAAAATACTGTAGAAAACTTTAAAATACATAATAAAAAATTTTAGATACTGGGGAAAAGCTTCGAAATACTTCAGAAAAACATTAAAATACTGAGAAAATTTAAAAAACCAAAAGAAAACTTTAAAATACTGAAGCAAAATTAAAACATTGAAGAAAAATTTTAAATACTTTTAAAAAATATTAAAATACAAAAAAACTATTAAAATACTGAAGAAGAACTTTGAAATACCGAAGAAAAATATTAAAATACTGAAAAACTATTATATACTGAAGGAAAAAAATACTGAAAAAACTTTAAAATGCTAAAGAGAACATTAAAATATTGAAGAAAAGTTTTAAATACTAAAGAAACACTTTAAAATACTTTAGAAAAATATTAAAATACTGAAAAAAAATTTAAATACTAAAGAAAAACATATTTATACTGAAGAAACACATTTGAATACTGAGGAAATACTTTAAAATACTAAATATAAATAAATACAGATTTAAAAACTGAAATAAACATAAATACTTTGAAAAACTTTACAATGCTGAAGAAAAAAGAAAAAATACAAAACTAAAATCTTGCAAATACTGTAAAGACATAAAAACCTGAATTACTAAAAGAAAACTTTAAAATACTGGAGAAAAACGGTTAATATAATGAAAAATAACTTTTAAATACTGAAGAAACGTTATAGTACTTAAGAAAAACTTTAAATTACAGATGAAAAACTTGGAAATACTAAGAAAAAATTTTAAATACTGAAGTAACCCTTTACAATACTGGAGAAAAACATTATAGTGCTGAAGAAAAACAAAAAAAAAGCTGAAAAACATTTTTTAAAAACTTAAGAAAAACATATAAAACTTAAGAAAAACATAAAAAATACTGAGGATTCCTTGAAAATACTGAAATAAACATATAAATACTTAAGAAAACATTAAAATACTACTAAAAAAACACTTCCAAATACTGATGAAAAATTTTGAAATACGTAAGAAAAACATTAAAATACTGGCGAAAACTTTAAAATATAAGAGAAAAACTTTAAATACTGAAAAAGATATTTTTAATTCTCAAGAAAAACTTAGAAATACTAGAGAAAACCTTTTAAATACTGTTTAAAACTTTTAAATACTGAGAAAAAACTTTAAAATACTGATGAAAACCTTTAAAATACTAAAGAAAAAGTTTAAAATACCGAAGAAAAACTTTCAAATACTGAAGAGAACATTAGAATACTGGAGAAAATGTTAAATACTGAATTAAAAAAATTAAAATATTGGAGAAAAACTTTCAAATACTTATATACTTTTATAATTATTGGTAGATTTTCACAAACATCGGAAATGTCTTAATTTGCATAAATGGGTGGCCTTTTTGCCCTTTTTACGTAAAACAAAATAATTTTTTTTTTTTTTGCAGAGGGTGCCCACATTACGATTCCATACGTTTATCAAATATATTGTAAAAGCAACTGTGATCGGTTTATTATTTCAGGAGTGAATTCTATAAACATATACACCTTTCTAACTTTATATTAATAAACATAAGGAAAAGAAAATATCTTTCGAGATTAAAAGATAAAAAATTAAAAACGAGGACATAATAAAACTTACCAACCATCCAGTAATCGATACTCATGAATATCAAAGGGAACAATATATGAAACGGAATCTGAAAATATTTTAAAGAAAAATCATTTTCCTAAGAAATATTAAATACATTGTGCTTTCGGAGAACATCTAAAAACGTGTGCGAAATCTGACGGCGTCTTTTCGATTCGGATATTCGAGTCTATGAGCGAGAAAATAAGAATCAAGTGACTGTTATGAGATAGCCTGTTTTAAAGAGTGGTGCAATCGCGTCAGAGATAGATGTATTTGCTCTCTCTTCCCAACAGTGGGGGGGGGGAACAAACCGAATATCTTCACATGCACAGCATTCAGCAATAACTGAATCATTGAAAAATGCTTTCCAGTCGGTAGTAAAAAGGGGCAAAAATAAATAATTATATTTAATGCTACACTTTCTATTCCCATAAATATTTTTAAAAAACATCTCCAAGAAACAATCGATAGCGCTATTCTTGAGAGTCCAACGTTAAAACTCCCCAGCCTGATATTCGCAGGCAATATGAAGTGGAATACGTGGATAGAAGATGCTGCCAAGTTTATCGCAAATCAGGCTTCTACCGCTCGAGAAGATAGCTCACTACTGATGCAATTCTCTATCTATTTAAAAGCCAAGTACGTCCAAGAATGGAATACTGCTGCCATATCTGGGCAGGAGCTGCTAAAAACAGCCTATCCTGCCTTGACAGAGTACAAAATAGACTTCGTGGCTTAGTGGGGGATGCCCTTTTCTCTTCCCTGCAACCTCTCTCCCACAGAAGAGACGTTGCGAGCCTATCCTTGTTTTATCGTTATTTCCATGGCAGGTGCTCATCTGAGCTCCAATCTCTGGTCCTCCCTCGCCAATCTTTTATGAAAAACACTCGTCTAGCTGAAATCACTGTCAAAAATTTCCCCCACTCTTTATCTGTGCCTAAATCAAAACGTGGATTCCACGAACAAAGCTTCTTTCTTAGAACTGCACGCCTGTGGAACTGTTCCGTCTGCCTGCTTCCCACCTGACTACAACTTGGATGTCTTCAAGTCCAACGTTAACAAATTCCTAATGAACCGGCTGTGGAATTGTCTTGTTTTGGTCCCTCTTACAGTAAATACGCCCAGCAGGAAATCACACTATCTTTACTGTAGACGTCCATAGATGCCAGAAGAGTTTCTTTGATAATAGATTTGGAATTCGTTCCCTTCACTTGTACCAATATGTATAAATTGAAATGTAAGGTAAGCCAAAATCTTGCTGCCAAACTCCCCATCTAGATTAATGGTAATATGACTTATTTAGGACATACAAAAGTAATTAAATATTTTTAATTAACACTTAATGTGCTGCGTTATCCGGGTTAGTGAATTAAAAAACGAAGGCGATGGGGGTTTTTCGAAAAGGCGTGTTATGGTTGTGAGGGTGCCATTCGTCAGATGAAACTAAAATGCTAAATGTCATAGCTGTCTGATTTAGGTTTCAATAGCTTTTTTTTATAGCCTTCAAATTGGCTAAATGTGTCAAATTTGTAGTGCGTAACTAAGGTAGGTTGTTTGGCAGTAAGATCATTGTTCGTATTACATTTAAATTTCTAAACATTGATATGGTCGGAGAAATATGGAGCAAGGAGGGAATTCCAAGGAAAGACATTTTTAGAGTAGAAAATCTGTTGGCATCCAGAGACCTCTATAATAGAACCGTGTGATTGTTTATGGTCATGTGATTCGTGGTATTTACGTTGAGTGGGTATAATTGTAGTAAGTTCACACGGCAACAATGCTCTATAAGGGCAACGGCACTAACTCTATACGGGTTTAACAAGCTTTCTCCAAAGGAGGAAGTTCGATAGGAGTATGACATTCACAAGCGATCCCCAGTCGCATGTATATCCTCATTAAGGAAGATGACGATGTTGGGTTTTTGCAACTCTTGTAAGGAGGTGTCAACGCACTCCTACATACAGCACCTGGAATTCCCAAATTAGTCACCTGTCTGGTACCGACCAGGCTCAATGTTGCTTAACTTCGGTGATCTAATGAGACCCAATGTGTCAACGTCATTATGCCTTACAATACTCTACACACGGGTGAATAGTGGGTTTGTAGAGATATAGGATACTCACAAAGGGTAAGAGATTTTCTGTACCCGCAGAGAGAGACTATTTTCTTTGCAGAAAACTTGGCAGCATCTTCTATGTACTTATTCCACTTCGCGACATGATATGCTGGATTCCACCCGAATATAAATTTAATGTACTTACACTGTGTGTGTGTGTGTGTGTGTGTGTGTGTGTGTGTGTGTGTGTGTGTGTGTGTGTGTGTGTGTGTGTGTGTGTGTGCAAAAAAGACACTGATGGCGACGACGGCGGTGGTATGTATAACGTTAATAGTGAATAATTACGAGTAACTGTGAAAATTAAGGGTGCTAGGGTCACATTGTAAAGATATCGTATATATTATGTGTGTGCAAATTTTCAGATACCTATTCAGTTTCATTTCGATATTAAAAACTGCCCGAAAAAGAAAATAAATAATATGGCACAAAAATTTATTATGTATTTACGTGGTAGATTCAACAAAGACGCCAGAAAAATATTCAAATATATCAATTATTTTAAATAAGAAAAAAAAACACATTTTAATAGCGAAATGCCTTGTCCGCCATTTTTGTTTACATCAGGGTTAATGGCCACGAATCATAATTCATACACACTCATCATAATAATACTGAGAGCATTGGATTTTATTTTTATAATAAAAACAAAAACACTGGATAAATTTTGCAAACAACTTTTTAACCTAACGGGTAAGTACGCAATACAGTTTTTTGTGCAATTATATTTTTAATATTGGGGTGAAACTGGATAAGCCCGATTTTCGTATTGTTATTATCACCACCAGTAGTATCAGTAAGGTATTGGCTTGCAACGTGAATGATATTGTCAATTCCAGTCAGAAAAATTGTACGTGTTATTCACTTGATTTAAAGATCGGATTTGTTTCTACGGAAATAATCCCAATATGAATAACTTTGCAACAATTGGAACAAGCAATGGAGGAGACATTCAAATCTGGGAAATAAAACTTGTATCAGTGGAATTTTCGTTTTTGAATCCTGTGCAATCAAAAATGGATTTGCGTTTTAATAGCTGATACTTACATCTGCAAGTGTTTTGCACAGGAAGTAGATTCCAACGGAATAGAGTTTACTGTCATATTCTCTTTGAAAGACCGGAAGTTCCATCGGAAATATCTTTAATTAAAAATGCAAAATACAAAGTCAATTATTACATTATAAAATTATGGAAAATGAATGCACAAAAAAAAAAAAGTAAAATAAATATAAAAGTGATTAACGTTTAATAAATTGTTTTTCTTTGTTTTGTTGCTTTGTTATTTTTTTACTGGGTAGTTACCATTTATCTAAGACCGGCAGTTACCCGGTCGTAAAAGAGTAGTGGTCGATGAACAAAAATCAGAGGCCTGCAGTATTAATGCTGGAGTTCCTCAAAACTTTTGATCTTGAACCTCCTCAACCAACACCTGAACTACGGCGGTCGTTCCGTAAGAGAAAGGTTACCGAGCCATTGATGATAAACCTTAAAAGAAGAGGTACTGACAGCTTTTACGGACAAAAAGCTTGGGAGGGGGCGTTGGAGACGCACCTCCATAGGATTAATGGACTATCTCATGACGTCACTTACTCTGATGACGTCACTTCCGGTAACGAGTAACGGTGCCCAGCAGTCAGAGATTGACACTCGACCAAGGAGGTCGGGTGTGAACTGCCCACCGTTGAGGAATGGTATTACTCAACTCGCTTTGCCTGTAGTCTATGTGAATATATGTTCGTTTCCTAAAAATCTTGTGTTCTATTCATTCATTACTAATTAACCCCATAACATGTATATATATATATATATATATATATATATATATATATATATATATATATATATATAGCACAATGATTTATGAGGAGGAATTTACTAATCAAGAGAAAGCAAATTCCAAAATCAAATATAAATATAGTTATTTATATTTTAATCTCAACCAAATGAAAAAGCTCAATACATTCACGGACGATAGTAGAGCTTGCGATAAATAATAATAAAAGCAGATTTGCAAAGTTGAGTTATACAAACGGTTTCTATTGTTCGGTGGAATAGTCCAAAGATTGGTGCTCCTTAATCCGCAGAGGAAATTATTAGCGAAATATGTTTATGCATTTGCTGGTAGCTGCACAGGTTGAAACTTAAAGTTTTATGATTTGTAGTCACAAAACTAAAAACATAAATTTAAACCTTGAATGAACTTTCCACATGAAGAGTTTGACATATTTTTGCCTTATGTTTGTATAAGAAGTGAATTATTTAGAAAAAAAAAACGTAATATTCGTCTCACACGAACATTTCTCAGTTTCTGTATTAATTTTAAAATATGCTGTTTATGCGTATTTTTTTTTTTTATTTTTTTTTTACACGGTGGTCACCACCTATCAAGGCCCGGAAGCCACTCAGGGATAAGGGTTATTACAAGTACAGTACGTTAGTATGGAGATTTAATGAAGTGTTCACTTATGGGGTGGTTTATCAGGAATGTGTTTACATTGGACTTGAACACATCCAGGTTGTAGTCAGGTGGGAAGCAGGCAGAGTTCCACAGGCGTGCAGTTCTAAGAAAGAAGCTTTGTTCATGGAATCCACGTTTTGATTTAGGCACAGATAAAGAGTGGGGGAAATTTTTCACAGTGGATTCAGCTAGACGGGTGTTTTTTGAAAAAGATTGGTAAGGGGGGATCAGAGAATGGAGTTCAGACGAGCACTTACCATGGAAATAATGATAGAACAAAGACAGGCTCGCTACGTCTCTTCTGTGGGAAAGAGGTTGCAGGGTAGAGAAAAGGACATCCCCCACTAAGCCACGAAGTCTATTTTGTACTCTGTCAAGGCAGGATAGGCTGTTTTTAGCAGCTCCTGCCAGATATGGCAGCAGTACTCCATCCTTGGACGTACTTGGCTTTTATATAGATAGAGAATCGAATCATTAGTGAGATATCTTCTGAAGCGGTAGAAGGATCCCACCATTTTCCCAGCAACCTTGGACACAGACTTGATGTATGTGTTCCATTTAAGATCAGGAGTAAAGGTCAAACCCAGAAGCTTATCAAAACATGGGGCCTCCTTAGACGAGAGCCATCCATTTCAATTGATGCCAGATGGGGATCAGAGCGTTTATGATGTAGAGATAGGAGCTTGGTTTTAGATGCATTAAAGGTAACCAGCCACCTCTTCCCCCATTGTACCACATGCTCAAGATCAGAGGAGAGAGAATTAGAGAGAACTTTGTCATTTACGGCCTTTGATGTGTTGCCATGGATAGTCGTGTCATCAGCATAGATGTCAACGAAAGATTTTAGTATGTGTTTTGGGAGATCATTGATGTAGATCAGGAAGAGAGTTGATTTTATCATGGGCTTCATGGGCTTTTTTTCACAATGTTGCTGAAATTTGTTTTTAATTTTAATTGTAAACATCTGCAAATATAAATTTCTTTTTAATTTTAATTGTAAACATCTGCAAATATAAATTTTTTTTTAATTTTAATTGTAAACATCTGCAAATATAATTTTTTTTTTAATTTTAATTGTAAACATCTGCAAATATAAATTTTTTTTAATTTTAATCGTAAACATCTGCAAATATAATTTTTTTTTTCAAATTTTAATTGTAAACATCTGCAAATATAATTTTTTTTTTACTTTTAATTGTAAACATCTGCAAATATAATTTTTTTTAATTTTAATCGTAAACATCTGCAAATATAATTTTTTTTTAAATTTTAATTGTAAACATCTGCAAATATAATTTTTTTTTTTAATTTTAATTGTAAACATCTGCAAATATAATTTTTTTTTAATTTTAATTGTAAACATCTGCAAATATAATTTTTTTTTTAATTTTAATTGTAAACATCTGCAAATATAAATTTTTTTTTAATTTTAATTGTAAACATCTGCAAATATAAATTCATGCATACTTTGTTATTACTTAAAACTTTAATTTAGCAAAGGTGTTTACAAAAAATAATACTTTTTCACTAAAATTAAAAATAAATAATAATGGCTTCTTATATTCTCTGAGTGTTAATTGATAAATACTGAAATTTTCATTAAAATTGGTTGATCTCCTGATTTTTTGTTTTTGTAAATGAAGGGGGGGGAGTAAAATGTGTATGCATTTAGGGATCGACCATTCATTTTGCATTAAATTAATATGTCCTGAAAATGTTTGTGAACGGGAGGATAGAAAAGCATTCTAGCAGCTCATTGTATATTGTGCATCCTATGCAGCTAATTTGCATATTTATGTCAGATCAAAGATTGTTAATCTCATATGTCAATGAGCAACGACCTCTAACGGTACGAAATTACAACTTCATAAGTTGCAAATAGGGCGTAATCAGTGCTTCCATCATTTTTCTTTCCATCATTTTTCTTTCCATCATTTTTCTTTTCAGCATTTTTTATGCTTCACTCTATTAAACCAGCTCCGTCAATTATGAAATGGACAGATTCATTGGCTATTACCTAAATCACCTTAGCAAATGCACATATATACGAATATAAGCAACTAGCAGGCCACCCGGCATTGCCCGGTCATAAAAGACACATAAATATTATATTTTAATTAATACGGATTTCTTACAGTGCAGTAACTTTAAATTCCTTTTTAAAAAATTAAGTAAAGAAAAAAAAAGCGGAAAGAATCTGATACATGTGCATGCGAGTATTATGATTTTTAAACGGTAAACTTCTTGTAATTAAAACAAATACTCGAGTTGAGATCGAAACCAAAACCTAAAGATAGTGAGTCAAGTATGATAACCATTAGACCAGCTTGACACGCCTTCAAAAAGTTTTTCCGAACTTATTTATTTTTAGCATAAGGAATCAGTCGTGTGAATAATTCATGCATGCGCATTCGTGAAATAGTTGACAAACTGATAAAAATCTGATGATCCTCATGTACAAATGTTTAAATTTTGAACCCTTAGCAGCACTTTTTCGGATGAAAATCGATTAAAAAGTCTTTTACATGTGTGAATACCCTATATACCAAATTTCAAGTCTGTAGATCAAACATTCGTTGAGTATATAGGTTGAGAAGTATCCTCTCACACACGCACACACACACATTCTCACTTTTATCGATATATAGATATACATATACACACACATTCTCAGAAGCACACACAGTCAATAAAGCATATGATTATGCATTTAGATATTACCAACAACAAAGAAAATATCATCTACCAAATTGAACAAATTTACACAAATGAGTAACATAGACACGATTGAATATTTCGAAACATGTTGCTTTATAAGAGTTTTATATTCAATATGGCGGCTAGTTGCATTATAAGAGTTGTATATTCAATATGGCGGCTAGTTGGATACTTATTACAGAAAACGGGAAATGCTGTTTAATACACACTAAAATAATTATCGAGTTTATGACAATAAAAAAGAGAAATAAAAAAAAATACACATGTATATCTCAACTATTACAAAAAACATGGAACTTTGTCTACGTGTGTGTCGGTGTGAGTTCGTTCCCTATGGACTTGAAAACGTTTGGACCGATTTTTATGAAATATCACACGAAGATATTTTATGTCCTTGGCAGTGTTCTTAGATAGGTTTTGTATCGGGGTGTATTTGATGAGTATCGATAATCAAAATAATCGATAATCAAAATAATCGATAATCAAAATAATCGATAATCAAAATAATCGGTAATCAAAATAATCGGTAATCGAAATAATCGATAATCAAAATAATCGGTAATCGAAATAATCGGTAATCAAAATAATCGATAATCAAAATAATCGGTAATCAAAATAATCGGTAATCGAAATAATCGATAATCAAAATAATCGGTAATCAAAATAATCGGTAATCAAAATAATCGATAATCAAAATAATCGATAATCGAAATAATCGATAATCAAAATAATCGGTAATCGAAATAATCGATAATCAAAATAATCGGTAATCAAAATAATCGGTAATCAAAATAATCGATAATCAAAATAATCGATAATCAAAATAATCGGTAATCGAAATAATCGATAATCAAAATAATCGGTAATCAAAATAATCGGTAATCAAAATAATCGATAATCAAAATAATCGATAATCAAAATAATCGGTAATCAAAATAATCGGTAATCGAAATAATCGATAATCAAAATAATCGGTAATCGAAATAATCGGTAATCAAAATAATCGGTAATCAAAATAATCGATAATCGAAATAATCGATAATCAAAATAATCGATAATCAAAATAATCGATAATCAAAATAATCGATAATCGAAATAATCGGTAATCAAAATAATCGATAATCGAAATAATCAAAAATCAAAAAATCCGATGAAAGAAAAAACAGACGTTTTTGACCAAAGTTAACACCTTACACAACCTAACATCACAAGTTTTATTACCACACAAGCCGAAAGGACCGACATATAAAATCAACAGTAAGTTCTTTGATATGACAGGGGCGCATTCGAAATGAACGTTTCTGTTTAAAGTACAATTGAACCATGATACTTGACTTTTGCATTTTAAACTTTAATTCCGGTCATTATATAGGTTGACAAGAAATTTCTTGCAGTTTTTAACTTTTTAATTCCGATGAACATATCTCGGCCCAAACAAAAATTAATTGATCGAAATAAACACCATCAGAATCAACACACATTTGCCAACGCAAAACAAATGTATTTATGCTAGTAACGTAAAAAAAAATCTTGCATTCTGGTGGCGATGAAGGTTTTTGAAACATTTTTCATGCAGAAAGTTGTCAAGATGCTTGAAAAAGTAGTAGTCGGTAGGTGAGAAGTCCAGAGAGTATGGCAGATGAGGCAAAGTATCGTAGCCCAATTCGTACAACTTCTACAGGGTTAGTGTAGCAATGTGCGATCGGACATTGTTATGGAGGAGAATTGGGCCTTTTTTTACTAATGCTGGGTGTTGTTGTTGAAGTTTCTGATGCATTTCATCTATTCATTAACAGTACTTTTCCGACGTAATAGTTTCATCTGCATTCAAAAAACTATAATGGCTAAGACCGGTCGCAGACCATCAGTCAGCGTGACTTTCTTTTGGTGCAACTCTGGCTTCATCTGGCTGAACAATTCGGAGTTCTCTCTGACCCGGTGATTGGCCCGAAATGCACTTCCACTCAAGAACATACAATGCAGTTCCAGGTTTTTGGAGTCACCTGATTGCCCCTGTTGTGGGACAACAGCCATAGAAACGACTGATCACGCTTTCTTTGATTGCCACAAACTCCACAGTACGAAAGAGTGAATGCGGTATTATGGTGAAAGAAGATACTAGCTGGGAGAAACTTTTGATTTTGTTTAGTTCTGGAGTGACAAGGATGATCAACGACACCCACAATCCCCCCTTTTGAGTTGGCCATGTGCCTAAGTTTTTTGTTCATTGTTAATTTTCACTGTATTTTTAACATGAATAAAGATTTAATATATCAAAGTGTAGTATCTGTTCCGGCAGATATTACAAGCAAAGACCATATGTGGGGGCAACCCCACATATAAGACCTTGGTCAATGTAGGGGCAATCCTTCATACCAATTGTCACTAACCAGCTCCCCTACTCCCCGGGGTGTTGGTCCCCATTTCCCCTTCACTCCTCACATTAAAAATCGGCCTTGTGCCAAATTTGCTTGGTGGGGGAGCAAATAAATACCCTTTTCTTGGCTTTTTGGCCAAGATCAAAGTGTAATATCTGTTCTTACTACATGCTGTACTTATGTTTCTAACTTTGTGATATAAAGTGGGGGATCACTTTACTGTATTAATTTAATGTAAAATGATCACCCATTTTACAACCAGTCAGTCTCAAAGCCATTCCTGTTATTCTCCAGATCATTCAAGTTGTTTTTGAAGGATTCCAGTTATTTTTTAAGCATTCAAGTCATTCTTAAGGTCATTCAATTCATCCTTAAATTCATTAAAGTCATTCTGAGTCATTTACTTTTTATTTATTTAAGTCATTTCAGCCCATTTTTCGGTCATTTTAGTTTATCTTTAAGAATTTCATGTCAATCCTACATTCACGCATTCATTCATTACACGAGAGCACGCGACTAATGGCTATCGGCCTTGTTGAATGAAACCTTTGATAATTAATGCTTGTTAGTTGATTCTTATTAAACCGTATTTTTATAGGCCTGCTGGCTTCATATAGTCAGAGTTATGTCCCTTGAACCATATTCAAGTTAAGCGAGAATGAATATGAAAATGCAAATAAGACTGGTACATGTGTACTGCAAGATTCGAAATCGAGGCTTAATTTCTTTCTAGACTAGAATTTTCATTTCTCCGTTTTTACGTGAATTTCCCAAGCAACTATTTACTTATTTCAACGCGGCATTACGTTTATCGTATTTACTTATAGTCGATGCATTTTCGTTCACTTCGGACCGGGATCAAAGTTTAATATCTGTTATTGCTGCTGCAGTGCAAGTGCACTTAAGATAATTTGTGCCAGTCAATGGAGGTGAAACCCTCTATACTGGGACAATTATTATTTTTGGTAACGAGAGTGCCCCCTTTTTGCCTATTTTTTGGGGAGCTGGTTTTTACCCCACATTTAAAACGGCCTTGTGCCTAATTTGCTTTGGTGGGGAAGCAAATAAATTAAAATATCATATTTAAGCTTATTTTACAGCTGGCCATTATTATATTCGACCCAATATATAGTAATGATTTAACCACCGAGAATTAAAACTAGTGGTGGGACGATTAATCGGAATCGTTAATCGTAAGAATCGTGTATTTTGGGAGGTATCGGAATCGGAATCGCATCGTTAAAAAATACCTTAATTTTCCGATTCCTTCATTACGATTCTTTTAGGCTGATGTTGAAAAAAAAGAAAAAAAAATCCTGATATTTCTAACCGCAAGAGAGAAATGTAGCATGTTATAAAAAGAAACCAAAGAAATTCATTATTAACAGGGCAATGCTTATTGCTTAGTGCCCCTCCCTTACAAGGTTCATTCATTCAGATCTGTTGTAATCAAAACTACAAAAGAGTTAATTTGAAAAGAAGTATGCAGGGCTCTACATTGCAAGTAAAAATTAAAAAAAACGCTTATCTTTTTGGCGATTGTTTTTTTTTTTTTTACTGACAAATCTTCTAATACTGAATGAAAATGCTTTTTCAACTTATATTTTCTTAAAATAAAACGAGCAAAGTCAAATTATTTAAACAGTAAACGGTTTAATAGAACAATGTACTTTTTTTTCTTTTTTTTAAAGAAGGCTTTTGAAAGAAATATCTCTAAAATGAAATTGATCACGTTGTATTATTTCGCAAAGTTTTGACAGTAGTCGGTTTCTTTTGAAGTTATAAAAAAAATCGACCCCATACCTATCTCTTCCAAACCTAAAGTTATTAAATAACCCCTTCGTTAATTCAAGGGTAATTAATTCAATTCAGTCAAGTTTTTTTTTTTTTTTTTAATTTCATTGAAATAAAATCCATTTTTTTTTTAATTTTTTCTCCAGAAAGATAAAACCCTGAATTTGATTATATTAAAAGCAGAATAATATAATCTTTTTTCTAGAATTTTAAATTGAAAATTAAAAGTGTTTTGCACAGTTTTTTGCCGAACGAAAAAGAAATTAATATATATATTTTTAAAAGGTTTTGTAATCAATTAATTTTTATGTCTAAATAATATTTACGGTTAATTAAATAATTTCATTTTAAAAAGTATTTATAAATAGAATTTTACTTAAGACTTATAGTTTAGCAATATTGAACCGCATCAACCATGTGTGAATTGAACACAGTCAACCAAAAAAAAAAAAATTCAAAAGAAAATGCATATTTGCATTTCATTATGTAAACTTTTATACATTAGTTTCAAAAATTAAATTCTATAAGTTTTTTGTTGTTAACTACCGGTTGGTACAATTTACCGCCCCATCCCTTTATATTTTTTTCTTTTTGTCTTTTTTAGCGGATTTTTTTTTTTTTTAATTTTTTACACAGTGATCACCACTTATCAAGGCCCGGAAGCCACTCAGGGATAAGGGTTATTGCAAGTACATTACGTTAGTGTGGAGATTTGATGAAGTGTTTACTTAAGGGGGCGGTTCATTAGGAATTTGTTAACATTGGACTTGAAGACATCCAAGTTGTAGTCCGGAGGGAAGCAGGCAGACGGAACAGAGTTCCACAGGCGTGCAGTTCTAAGAAAGAAGCTTTGTTCATGGAACCCGCGTTTTGATTTAGGCACAGAGATAGAGTGGGGGAAATTTTTCCCAGTGGATTCAGCTAGACGGGTGTTTTTCGTGAAAGATTGGTGAGGGGGGACCAGGGATTGGAGTTCAGACGAGCACCTGCCATGGAAATAACGATAAAACAAGGATAGGCTCGCAACGTCTCTTCTGTGGGAGAGAGGTTGCAGGGTAGAGAAAAGAGCATCCCCCACTAAACCACGAAGTCTATTTTGTACTTTGTCAAGGCATGATAGGCTGTTTTTGGCAGCTCCTGCCCAGATATGGCAACAGTATTCCATCCTTGGACGTACTTGGCTTTTATATAGATAGAGAATTGCATCAGTAGTGAGATATCTTCTGGAGCGGTAGAAGGATCCCACTATCTTTCCAGCGACCTTGGCAACAGACTTGATGTACGTGTTCCATTTCAGATCAGGAGTAAAGGTCAAACCCAGAAGCTTGTCAAAACACGGGGCCTCACCCAGATGAGAGCCATCCATCACAATTGATGCCAGCTGGGGATCAGAGCGTTGATGATGTAAGGATAGAAGTTTGGCTTTGGATGCATTAAAGGTTACCAGCCACATCTTCCCCCACTGAACCACGCGCTCGAGATCAGAGGAGAGAGAATCAGAGAGAACTTTGTCATTTACAGCCTTTGATGTGTTGCCGTAGATGGTCGTGTCATCAGCATAGATGTCAACGAATGATTTAAGTATGTGTTTAGGGAGGTCATTGATGTAGATCAGGAAGAGAGTTGGGCCCAGGATTGACCCCTGAGAGACTCCAGCATTTATATTGCAGGCCTCCGATTTTTGTCCATCTACCACTACTCTTATGAGCCTATTGAAGAGAAATGATTTAATGATTGAGAAAACATTTCCAGTTATACCGTAGCTGGAAATCTTGTGAAGTAGACCCTTATGCCATACCTTGTCGAAGGCCTTTGATATGTCAAGAGCAATTGCCCTAGAAAGGAAGCCTTTGTCAAGAGATTCACTAATCCTGTGGGATATATCCCGTCAGCACATCTGTGGTAGATCTTGCAGAGCGGAAACCATATTGTGTGTCACTAAGAAGGTTATTCTTGCTGAGGTGGTTGACTATTTCTCTATTTAATATGGATTCCAGCAACTTACTCATAACACACAGGAGACTTATTGGTCTGTACTGATAGTGAGAGGACTTATCACCTGAATTCTTAAATACAGGGCAAACTGATGAGGTCTTCCAGGGGGTCGGAAAGCACTTCTCCTTAAGGCAGCGCTTAAATAGTTTCGTAAGTATGGGAGCAAGTTCTGGTTGAAGCTTTTTTAACACTATAATTGGGATGCCATCAGGGCCAGTTGCCTTACTAGAATCTAGGTTCTTGATTAGCTTGGCGACCTCATGCACGGATATTTGTATGTTACCTAGCTTGTTCTGTGTTGTAGGAGGAAATATGTCGCATAGGGTAGAATTAGCTGCAAAGTTCTTTGCAAATAGTTTGGCCCTGTCTGACGCTGACGAGATGACCTCTGGTCCATTGATAATGGTTGGGATAGAACGCACAATGCCAAAGTCCAAAAAAGTCTTGCATGGAAACTTTTTGAAGTTGATGAAGATGATGAGTTGAAAGCCATTTGCAAAGTCTGTCAAATTAAAATATCGTGAGGAATAAAGCCATCTAACATGACCACAACCAACATGTTAAAACATTTAACTATGAAGCATCCAAATAAATTGGAGAAGCAAAATAAAAAAGAAAAGGAACAAAAAATTACCAACTAGTCACTCAGAGCAGTTTTATTAGTGAGGGTCGAAATCGCAGTGTCTTTTTTTTTTTCTTTTTTCTTTTTTTGCCTACGTCACCATCTAGGTGTCACCAATTTTTTTAACCCTCCCTAACTTCAAAGAGTAAATACAATATATACAACTAAAAAAATAATTTTTAAAAATGCTGATTCTATTCATGAAAAATTCTTTTAACTAGAAATTAAAACTTAGGTAAAGATAGCTGACTGACAGCAACAGGAGCACTGGTTAACTACTGAACCACGTGGAAAGGTGTGGGGGAGGGAGGAATAAAAAGGAAATTAAATGATAATAAATTATGATAACCGTCTTTGAAAGGTACTAAACTCCTAAAATTTACTTCTTTAAAATTTTGGGTGGCACTCCCCGGCGATTTTAAAGCACTCTCTCTCTCTCTCTCAAAAAAAAAAAAAAAAAAGATTTAATTTTTAAGTTTGGGAAAGATATATTTATTATAACCGAATTCCTGTATGAAGACTGGATCTACTTTATTGGACGTTAATTTGGGAGATAAGTATTTTTTCAATGTTTAATATGTTTTTAAAGTTTCAATTATCAATTAAATTTTTTTAATTGCGTTTATTTTTCAATTTATTTAAAAAAAAAACAGGGTTTTAAATGTATTTTTCAAGGTAACAAGCTTCGAAAGAAGTCTAATAAAAAAAATCACTTAATTTTTAATTTCGACAACCCTGAGAATTTTATTATTAAAAATATATTGAAATGTGACATTTTTTTATTTAACATTTCTATTAGTTCAATTAATTTTCTTTCAATAATTAATTTCACTCAACAACCTTCACCATTTTTTTTTTTTTTTTTAATCTTTTTCTGTAATTTTGGTAATTATGTTTGCTCAATTTTATCTAGTATTTCATTTGTTTTTTATAGTGGTATCATTTTTATATGTGTTCCTTTGATATACCCTATTTCAAAATTAGTTTGGCTAAACTTATTCTTCACGTTAGAAACAACGTGTAAAAGCAATGAAAAAGTAAGAAAAAATAATAGGTGTTAACTACTCCTTGTGAATTATGGAGGTCTGAAGAACTGCCGTCACAAATACAACTATCAATAGCCAAACAAAAAATCGTTTTTGAAATTCCTTTAATTGTAACTTTTCGCTATACCTACCTTTTTGGTATAAAACACAAAGACTTTCGATTAATGGTATTTCTCATATATGGTCGTTAACTTTGGAAAGGTTATTTTGTATCTACGGCGCCACGTCACATGGTATATTGTTTTTTTTTTTCATTACGCACGTTCATTTATAAATTATTAAATTAAATATTTATCTTTTTTATATTTAATTAGTATATATTTTCTTTCTCTTCCGCTATATTTTTTTTATTTAATTCATTAAATCTGTTAATTATGAGGACCCAAATAATGAATCGTGTGTATTTATTCTCTAATTTTCTTGTTTTTTTTCTGTTATATAAATTCTATTTTATTTGTTTTTTCTCTGAAGGATAAATTCTATTTTCTTTGAGTTTTTTTTCTGTATTCCAATTAAGTAAAATAAATTTTCTCTAAAATAAATTTTGCTAAGTTTTCCGTTTAGTTTACTATATAATAATTTTATTTAAACCAAAACACGACGTAAATATCTCTTCCAAAGTTAGGGAACATATTTGGGAACTACCGACCATAAGTATAAAACTACCTGATATATTTCAAAACAATAATTCCCTAGGAATCGGAATCGGAATCGTACTTGGTATCGGAATCGTTAATCAGTATTTTCCTGGAATCGGAATCGGAATCAGAATCGTATAAAAATAAGGAATCGTCCCAACACTAATTAAAACCAAAACGGTTAGTTTACAATTTACTTTTTCCTTTGACGTTAATATTTGAGTTATGAAAACATGGTTGACAACGCAAGGCTAAAAATGAAAACATGAACCAATAGCTATTACGTTACGCATGCATATTCGTAATGCTGTCGTTTGACCTTCACCTGGCAAATTTCATTTTATTTTTTTTTAATTTCCTCACTTTTGCACCGATTTTCCCTGGCTATCGAATACCCTGTAGATTAGGTTTCGTGTCGGTAGACCAAAAACTGACAGAGGAGTTCGGTAAGCAAAATTTGGTAAATATTCAGATTATTTACAACAGAACACCGACCACTCTAATTTGTTTTTTTAGAGGTAATCGAGGTCGCTGACAATGAATTTGATAATCACACCCGGGGCAAATTTACCGTTTGCATGGTATTAACCCCTGAACCCACCAACTACTTTCCGCCATTTTACATTACAGCTTCTATTTATGCTTCGCACGTGCGCGGCAACAGCATAAACGACGGTTGTTGACTGTGCCTTCACGTAGAGAACTGCCTTTTCACATGGCGTATGAATCTTTTGTGGAACATTTAAACTTATACGAAAAAGAAGAAAAGCATTCCAAGTGGGGGAGGGTAATATATATATATATATAGTCTAAAGAAGCTTTGAATAAAAAAAGCAAAAATAAAAATAAAGAATGCAGTTTAAATTCCCGGAAGAAAAAAAAATATTAAGTTTAATCTATCGCAGATTAAGCACCTACATAATCCGACACCTAAAAAGTTTATAATGACCAAAGAGAATTCATTTATATAAGGATGAAGAAAAAAAATACAAAAATAAAAATAAAGAATGCAGTTTAAATTCCCGGAAGAAAAATATATATTAATTGTAACCTATCGCAGACTTAGTACCTACATAACCTGACTTTTAAAAAGTTTATAATGACCAAAGAGAATTCATTTATATAAGGATGAAGAAAAAAAAGGCCTTTACTAAAATTATTAAATCGAAATAGACTTAGCATTTGCATAAGTCGATTTCACAAAAGTCTTCAATTTTAAAACAGAATGTAACTACATAAGGATGAAAAGAGAAAACCTTAACTAAAATTTTGTAAATAGAAAACGGGGATTATCAGCTGCTTACCATGTAACTGTTTCGGAGATTTAAAAACAGGACAGCTGTTTAATACACATGGCTCTCTAGTGGATATGATACCACTTCCCCAATAAAACATTAAATAAATAAATAAAATAATACGGTTACTATTTCTACTAATATATGAAAAAAAAAAAGATGAATTAAATAATAAAATCGAAAAAGAAAAACTATTAATAAGTAAGTTTAGGATTACAGGATCCATTCTGCGACATGTTAACTTGCATAATAAATGCTATGAGAATAAAAATGCATAAAAGCTTAAGTACCTTAGGTACCAGAAAGGTAAATAGATAAGAGGAAGGAAACCTAGCCATACATATCGAAAAACCCAAAATATATATATATATATATATATATATATATATATATATATATATATATATATATATATATATATCACTTGTATGTGGAATGGTCTTCTTTTGTACCTATATAGTGAAAATTGGGCTTAATTTACATGCTTCTTCCAGTGGCCTGCTGGATAGGGGCTAATCTAGCCACACTAAAGAGCTGTGATACAGCAAAAAATTTCTCTCTTTTTACACACACGCACACATATATGTGTATATATATATATATATATATATATATATATATATATATATATATATAATTTTTTTTTTTTTTTACATTTTCACCCCAAACAAGGCACATTGCCACTTTGATATAGCGGGCTACTATTAGGGACACAGACTAAAGGGGTACTAGGTGAGGAGTTGGGCAGAAAGATATCGGTTCACATTACACTTCCCTAACTGTACTGACTTCTGCATGTCAGTACAGTTAGGGAAGCAGGAACCTGGAAGGGAATTCCAAAGTCCAGCGGTTCCGGAGAAGAAATTATTGGAGTAGAAGGCTCTCTTACATCTAGGGATCTCCACTGTGAAGGGGTGGGATTTACTGCTTGTCGGGTGGTCAGGGGTATTTACGTCGAGGGGGTACAAGTGCTTGCAGTTCGTCGGAACATTCACCGTTAAATACTTGTAGAACAGGCAGAGGGATGCAACATTTCGTTGATGGGACAGAGGCTGAAGCTTGGATGACAGTTCAGGACCTATTAAGTTGGCGACTCTCTTTTGAACCTTGTCTAGGAGCGAGAGACTAGTAGCAGATGCATTGGCCCAAATATAACAACAATACTCCATACATGGGCGAATGGTGGCCTTATAGAGGTACAGCATATTTTCGGTCGTTAGTAGCTTTCTAGCATGGTAGAGAGAACCCACCTTTTTCGCAGCAGTCCTGGCAATGTTCTCAATGTAATTTTTCCAACTCATGTTTCCTGTGAACGTTAGGCCGAGGAGTTTAAAAGATGGACTTTCAGATAAAGAGTCTTTGGCCATTGCTATTGGTGGTAGAGAAGAGTTCTTGTAGTTATTGGAGGAAACAAGTTTAGTCTTGGCAGCATTAAATGTGACCATTCATTTTTGTCCCCATTCCACTACAGATTGGAGGTCATCCTCTAGTGTTTCTGCCATTTCTTTAGATATGTGTACATTTTTTTTTCTGCCATGTCTGTTATAGAGCGTGGTATCATCAGCATACATACCCATCACACAGAAAATTTTGTCAGGGAGGTCATTTATGAATATTAGGAATAATAGAGGTCCAAGCATAGACCCCTGAGGCACTTCCGCATTTATATCATATTGTTTAGATGTACGACCATCGAGGACAACCTGGATTTTTCTCTTATCTAAGAAGGATTTAATTATGTTAAGTATTTTTCCAGTGATTACATATGATCTGATTTTCCTGAGAAGACCCTCATGCCATACCCTGTCAAAAGCCTTAGACATATATAGAGCTACCGCTCTGCCCTCCTCTGCTTTGTGAAGTGAATGGTATATACGCTCAGAGATTACAGTTAGGATGTCTGCTGTGGAACGAGCTTGTCTAAATCCATATTGTTGGTCGGTCAGAAGTTTAGCATCTGAGAGGTGGTGGACTAGAGCTTGGTTAATTATGGACTCAAATATTTTGGCAAAAAGTGGGAGGAGGCTAATGGGGCGGTAATTTACTGGGTCAGTTCTTTTGCCAGAATTCTTGAAAACTGGTGCCACAGAAGCAGTTCAAGAGCACTTTTTAAATAGCACACCCGGGATGAGATCAGGTCCACATGCTTTTGAAGTCAAGATTTTTTATGATAGCATGCACCTGAGAAAGGGTGATTTTCAGATCGGCTAGTATGGCATCTGTCCACAAAAGAGAGTCCAGGAAAGGGTGGTTAGCAGGGTCCAGTATGGAGTTGGAGGCAAACCGACTGGCAAGCATGTTAGCCTTCTCGGTTGCTGAGCAAAGAACCTCGTGATTGTTGGTTAGTGGGGGAATTGTTGATTGCCCATTATTTATTACACTGTTGTAGATTTTCCAGAAGTCACGGGTTCCTAATTTCTGGCCTTCGATGCGTTTTTTGGTGGTTTCAGTAAATTCTCTCTTAGCTGTCGCTATTTTTCTCTTACAGTTACTTCTGGCTTCTATATTCTTCTGTCTGTTTGAACTGGATTTATGTCGGTTAAATCTGCAGTACACGTACTGCCTTTGCGCGATGGCAGCTGCACATGTGGAAGTAAACCATTGGGGAGAGTGGGGCTTACTATAAAATTTCCGCATGGAGACATGTGCTTCAATTGCTGTTTTGAACCATTCAGTGGTCTCATTTGCGCACTGTTTAGCAGGAAGTGAAAAGATATTTCGCCATGGGGCATCTCTGATGAGATCCCTGATGGCTTCCCAGTCAGCCTTTTTATAATATCTCGTTGTTTTGAGCAATGGCTCTTCCATTTTGGCTCTAGAGTTTAGTGCAATTTCAACTATTATTACTACATGATCAGCATTCCCAAGTGGGCTGTGGGTGTTCGTAACACAATCATCAGGAACTGTGGTCAGAAAAAGATCTAAAAGTGATGCGTGTTGTTCTTGCTGATCAGGGAAACGGGTTGGAAACGTAACCATCATGATAGGGAATATAATATAGAGAAGCTATGTGTTATGCTAGCAGCTGCATCTGTGTAAGTAGAGAATCTAAGCCAATTACTGCAGTGGAAATTGAAGTCACCAAATACATGAACTTGTGCGCTAGTGTCGAGGGAAAGTGCTGTATCTATGCTGTCAGAGACTTTGTTTATTAGGGTACAGTCCTTGGTCGAGGGAGAGCGGTAGAGAAAATATAAGTAACTAATATTATGTTGCATGTTAAGTCTAAAGCACATAAAGGCTTAATCGTCCGATTCTAGTTTTGTTTCTCTAGTCAAGGGGAGGGTGTTTCGAATATAGATTCTAAGCCCGTGCATATGTCTGTCAGAGTCCTTACGGCAGAGTGAGAGATATCCGGGCATGTTAAAGTAGTTAGAGGGGATGGAGGAGTGTAGGTTAGTCTCACTTAGTGCTAAGATATCCGGGGTGTTTGTTAGGAGAAATGCTTCAACATCATTTAAATTAGTTCTAAGCCCACGGATGTTCGTAAATGCAAGCCTCAAGGGAGGAGTTTTGTCCTGGTTTAAGTGTAATTTTAGATTGTACTGCCATCAGGCGAAGGTCAACCCAATCTACTTGCACTGGCAATATATATGGCAATATATATGGCAATATATTCGTTCAAAAATTAAAGCCTTCTTTATTTATTTACATTTACATTAAAAGCTGGAATGTTATCATTTAAACGAGTAACCTTTTGTACTCGAGAATTTCTTTTACAAAGTCATTACCATTCTCAATGCACTTTTGCCAGGAATTCAACGACACATCTCTGCTTCTGATGCCCATCCATATTTTGTTAGAGCCTCACACCGTCAATATATGCAACAAAGAGAGATGAAACTTTCAGATAATTAATGCATAAGTTTAGTCATCATAACAATGCAATTTTCACTTTCTTCTTGTCCATTCGACAAGAATAAAAACAGGAGCTTTATATTTGGAACGCCCCTCGTGTGCGTATAAATATATATTGTTAATTTTATCTATTTAAATGCAAATGAGCTAAGAAATGTGTCTGATTTAATATATACTAACAATAGCAAGTAAATCAGTAGACAACATGCCTAGACTTGACAACATAAGGATGAGCCAAAGTCTTATCTGGGCTTCTCTTAACTTATTCTATGAAGTATTCTTCATATTGTATGAAGTAGTTATGCCTTGGAAATGTTAATAACTCCAAATCTTTTTTTTTTTCTGGTCAGATTGAAATTTTGTATGGTCTTTACCAATCAGCATCATTTCTATACATCAAATTTGGAAAAAATAGGCGGCAAAATTCGGTAAAATGTTAAGCTTGACCAAAATTTTCAAGATTAAGATCAAAGGCTAATGTTAAGATGGTATGAGCTGCGAGACATCATCGGTTCAATCTGGGCCAAATATGTGTGTGTGTGTGTGTGTGTGTGTGTGTGTGTGTGTGTGTATTTGGCAGCAAGTCATTATTCAAGCACGTCTGATTGAACATATATATACATATATATATATAAATCTATATATATATATAAATCTATATATATATATATAAATATATATATATATAAATATATATATATATATATAGATATATAAAACTATATATATAAATATATATATATATATATAAATATATATATATATAACTATATATATAAATATATATATATATATATATAAATATATATATATATAAATATATATATATAAATATATATATATATATAAATATATATATATATATAAATATATATATATATATACTTGTTTATTGTTATATAAACATGCTCACATCCCGCTGCTACAAACAGCCACTTGTTTCAATCAAACAACAGATATCATCAGGCAGCGACTTGACTATTCAAAAGTTCAATGAATAATGGATTTTTATTTTAGGTAGGAACTCTTTAGAAGTTGGAGTTAAAAAATTAAAACACAGGACTTTAATTAAATAAAAAAGTAAAAAGGGAGAGGCAATTTAAATAAAGTTAAAAGATTACAATGGGGAGAGAGTGATTGAGAAGAAAAAAAGGAATAGAGACAGAAATAGAGAAAGAAAATATAGAGAAAACAAAATAGAGAGAAAAAGAAGAGAGAAAATATATACACACATACATACATATACACATACACACACATATACACACATATACATACATATATACATATATATATATATATATATATACATACATACATATATACATACTTTACTTCCATATATATATATATACATACATACACATATACATACTTCATCTCTCCTCTCCCCCCCCCTCCACATCATATACATATATATATATATATATATATATATATATACATGATATGGAGAAGAAAAGAAAAAAGAAACAAAGGGTTATAATAAAGAGAATAAGAACTAGAAGGAAAAGGAAAGAATAATGAGATCTAGTTAAATAGAGAAAGAGAGAAAGTAAGAAATTGACAGTATATAGAAAAAGAAAAAGAAAAAGAAAAAATCTGCGTGTCAACCAATTTATGAACAATTATACAATTCAGTAATGAAGCATATTATTACAAATACAAACAGAAGATACAGTCCAAGCGTCAGAGATGAACGTGTCAAAAAAGGCAGGGAATGCATTCTGCTAGCATATTTATCCTCTTACATACGTCCACGAGTAAAATCAACGCAATTCAAACATACGTCTACCATTAATTAGGCCCTTTATGTTAAATGATATAAGTTTAAAGTTTTCGCGTTTTTATTAGATAAATATATGAATAAAAGAAAAAAATAATGATAAAACAATATTAAAATTATTATTAATAACAATAAACATAATAGTAATGATAATAATAATAATAATAATAATAATAATAATAATAATAATAATAATAATAATAATAATAATAAAAACAGAATAAAATTAATATTTATTATCTTTTTAATATAACATATTTAGCCATAAGAGGGGATTAAATAAATTAAATAGGTCCAATAATTATAAATAAAAAACTACTAATATTTATGTATATAAAAAGAATATAATACAAATATATATATATATATAGATATATAACCACACACACACATATATATACCCAAATATACACACACATACACACATATATATATATATACATATATATACATATATACATATACATGCACATAAGTAAAGGTGTAACTATACTATTAAGTTGGAAGTTTAAGCTATTTAAGTATAGATATAAAGTCATATTAAATCACAAAATAATACATTCAATACCAGATTACTAATAACACAGATACAAGTACACTTACCTATAAATATATTCAGGCAAAAGAAGTAATTAAATCAACGAAATACTCAAAAATAGCGACGTACAGGTAGATAGTACCCTAATTAAAAATAATAAGATACATATGTATATACTCACAGAGAACCAACCGACATACTAATAAGCATATATATATATATATATATATATATATATATATATATATATATATATATATATATATACATATATATATATATATACATATATATAATCTTATGTATACACATACATACAAAAAATACACAAATATATGCACACAATCATATACTAATACACAACAACGCACACACACATATATATACTCACACATAAATATGTATAATTTACATAAATTATATATATAGAAATACATAAGAATACAAATAATTTGGCAAGGGTACAGATAGATGCATACACACATAGAAACATACAAATGGATTGAATAAACATGGGAGGGTATACCAAATAATATAGAAATATATAGATCTAAGTACACACGGTCATAAAATAAATACATAGACACATACATATACACATAGACACACATGTATATAAGATAGGAGAAGTAAAGAATGAAATCAGGAGAGGAGAAAGTATATTAATAGAATATTAATAAATTATAGAAATCAGTGACAATTTTTAATTTATTTAAATTTTATATCTAAACTAAATTACTTAAAAGATGGGTTTTATAATGTTTGCAATTAATTGAATTTTCGTGCTTCTTATTTAATAATTTATCTCTTTCTCTAAAAGTAAGTATAAATAATTTCTCATAAAGACATAGGTAGCAAGGCGAGTTTAAAGATGAACAGGTTTTCGCTTTCTTTAAAATTTTCCAATTTACTATTGGGGAGTAACCTTGCTCTACTAGTTCATTGTAATATTTAGACAAGGAAGTTCTATTTTTGTACTCATTATTTTCAAAAGAGCACTTGTGACCGGTAAATCTTTCTTTAAAATTGTTATTTGTCATTCCTATGTAATATTTTTTTTCATTCGGATTTTCCTTAGTAGAAATAGTTGCTTGGTACACTACAGAAGTAATTTGACAATTTCCTTTAAGAGGGCATGTTATTAGTAATCTGGTATTGAATGTATTATTTTGTGATTTAATATGACTTTATATCTATACTTAAATAGCTTAAACTTCCAACTTAATAGTATAGTTACACCTTTACTTATGTGCATGTATATGTATATATGTATATATATGTATATATATATATGTGTGTGTATGTGTGTGTATATTTGGGTATATATATGTGTGTGTGTGGTTATATATCTATATATATATATATATTTGTATTATATTCTTTTTATATACATAAATATTAGTAGTTTTTTATTTATAATTATTGGACCTATTTAATTTATTTAATCCCCTCTTATGGCTAAATATGTTATATTAAAAAGATAATAAATATTAATTTTATTCTGTTTTTATTATTATTATTATTATTATTATTATTATTATTATTATTATTATTATTATTATTATTATTACTATTATGTTTATTGTTATTAATAATAATTTTAATATTGTTTTATCATTATTTTTTTCTTTTATTCATATATTTATCTAATAAAAACGCGAAAACTTTAAACTTATATCATTTAACATAAAGGGCCTAATTAATGGTAGACGTATGTTTGAATTGCGTTGATTTTACTCGTGGACGTATGTAAGAGGATAAATATGCTAGCAGAATGCATTCCCTGCCTTTTTTGACACGTTCATCTCTGACGCTTGGACTGTATCTTCTGTTTGTATTTGTAATAATATGCTTCATTACTGAATTGTATAATTGTTCATAAATTGGTTGACACGCAGATTTTTTCTTTTTCTTTTTCTTTTTCTATATACTGTCAATTTCTTACTTTCTCTCTTTCTCTATTTAACTAGATCTCATTATTCTTTCCTTTTCCTTCTAGTTCTTATTCTCTTTATTATAACCCTTTGTTTCTTTTTTCTTTTCTTCTCCATATCATGTATATATATATATATATATATATATATGTATATGATGTGGAGGGGGGGGGAGAGGAGAGATGAAGTATGTATATGTGTATGTATGTATATATATATATATGGAAGTAAAGTATGTATATATGTATGTATGTATATATATATATATATATATATATGTATATATGTATGTATATGTGTGTATATGTGTGTGTATGTGTATATGTATGTATGTGTGTATATATTTTCTCTCTTCTTTTTCTCTCTATTTTGTTTTCTCTATATTTTCTTTCTCTATTTCTGTCTCTATTCCTTTTTTTCTTCTCAATCACTCTCTCCCCATTGTAATCTTTTAACTTTATTTAAATTGCCTCTCCCTTTTTACTTTTTTATTTAATTAAAGTCCTGTGTTTTAATTTTTTAACTCCAACTTCTAAAGAGTTCCTACCTAAAATAAAAATCCATTATTCATTGAACTTTTGAATAGTCAAGTCGCTGCCTGATGATATCTGTTGTTTGATTGAAACAAGTGGCTGTTTGTAGCAGCGGGATGTGAGCATGTTTATATAACAATAAACAAGTATTATCAGCTCTTTTTATTGAGCACTATCTAACAACCTCGTTGAATTCATTAGTCCATTACTTTTGAATATAAAAAAAACCCGAGTAAATATATATATATATATATAAATAATATATATATATAAATATATATATATATATATGAATATATATATAAATATATATATAACTATATATATAAATATATATATATAAATATATAAATATATATATAAATATATATATAAATATATATATAAATATATAATCTATATATATAAATATATATATATAAATATATATATAAATATATAAATATATATATATATAAATATATATAAATATATATATATATATATAAATATATATATATATATATATATATATATATATATATATATATATATATATATATATATATATCTGTGACTAACCAAATAATTCTAATTGAAGCCGGAGGTTTCTCTGCTTGCACAAAGTAGTGGGGGGGGCTGGAAATGATGGCAAGTGCTTCGAGGATAGACAGGTGGAACTTTGTACATCCTCGGTACAAAACAGAAAAACACTCCGGAGAGAATGTAAGACCGCACTCCTTTTTATCGACCAAGTGTTGGCCGATGGACGATTCTATCAGTTGAGATTTTCTGGTGGTAGGTTGATGGCCTCGGATGAAGCGGGGAACATATTAGGCGATTCTGACCTGAAGACGTTGGGTCTTCTGTCCTATATAGACGGCACCACACCGACATTGAAATTTATAAATAATATTACTTGTTTGAGAGATAGGCAAGACATCCTTACGAAATGAGGGAAAGGCGGTTTTTGTGGAAAAAGTAATACGGAGGGATAGAGCACCAAAATTAGAAGACACCAGAGAGGAAATCTTATCACCAATATATATATATATATATATATATATATATATATATATATATATATATATATATATATATATATATATATATATATATAATGAACAGAAAATAAGTTTTCCCCAAAAGTGTTACATTCATCTTAACGCTGCCTTTTGACCTTGATATTGTAAATTTAAATTAGTTTCAGGTCATAACCGATATTTGAACTAATGTATTATAATAAACACATATTGTCGTGTTACTCACGTTTATGACGACAAACTGGCTGGAAAAGGATAAGTTCGTAACGACAATGAAGAGAAACCCATTGATGTTCATCACGCCTTGTTGGTTGATTTCTTGGCGCAAATAAATTAAGCCAAATATTATAGCGACCATCTGTGAACAAAAAGAGAACAAGAAAAGACATTGCTTCAAAATCAGGATTCATGGAATGAGTGAACGCAATCAACGAGCCGAACAAGAAATGGCGAACCAGTTTTCTGCAGTTGATGATGTCATACATTTTATCACAAAGATTAATATGTATTTATCTCGACCCATATCAAGTTAGGTGACGCTTATTTTTTTGCATGAACAAGATTCACTCGTGAACTAATTATCAGAT